>NC_060162.1:24543176-24558637 GCF_021292245.1 Micropterus dolomieu | reverse complement strand
AAACAATTATTGTAATCATATCAAATGTTCAATAAATGTTTGATTTTATTCACTTGAATCATACACAAATTAGGACTTAGTTTTTTTTATTAAGATGTTTATTTTGTTGAGGAAAAAGGACTGAAAAAAGCTTTTACTTCATTTTACTCATGCATATTTGCTGACAAAGATTTTATCATAATGGTTTTGAATGTTCTACTTCAGATTTGTGAAGTGATCCACTTTTTGGCACCAAGTGTTGACCATAGATAAGAGTTTAAACCACAATTAACCATCAGGTTATTTATATCGAAAGATATGAAACTTTATTTATCGTGATACCACATTTGTTCATATTGTCCAGCCCTGACAGTATCATAGCCAGACTAATTTTACTGTATATACTACTTTATTGGTTCTGTCGTGTATGGATTATAGCTGCATTCACTCGTACTGTACATTTATTAATTATGTGTATATCACAACTATCGTATGCACTTCACTTTGTTAGGGTTACTGTGAGCAATAAGGTTACGTAATCTAATCAAACAAATAATAATCGAACTGATGTTCTTCACATTGCGTGGTAATGTTCCATTAATGTTAAACAAACCTGTAAAAATGTACAATAATATAAAAGTATCTTAACGTTTTACATGCAAGAATTGTGCATCACCACATGCACTCAACATCTTCATATCAGCGTGATGTGATTCCACTGAAAGGCACTAAACATTATTATATTGCCTGACTCGGAGTCAAATGGGCACTAAAGTGCTCTTAGTTTGAACTGCATCACCTGTGGGCAAGTAAATATAATCTGTTTACAATCTATTATACCTCAGTGTGACTGAGTAGTTTTGCAGTTGCTTCTGATTGAACAGAGGTAAGGTCTAAATAGGATTGGGAGTTTTAATACTGCATTACAAACTGGGGAAGTGGACTTTACAAGGAGCTAATCACGCAGGGAGGGTCTAACGAAAGACACTGAGTTTTGGAGCTTCAGTAGGGCGTATTGTTGTGTGGCAGTTTTGCACCAGAGCCTCGTAACAAGTTAATGTGGCCCTGCCCAGTCCGAGTCCGCTTTCTTTCATGTCTTAGAGTGAAGTGAGTTATGTCATGTATTACCTATATACCAGGCACTTCCGCATGATCCTACAAGTCTCTGCTTGAAGTATGGGCAGCAGGTTTAGTCATGCAGGGCCATGTGCTTTCTTCACTTGCAGCACAGTATCAAAGTAATCTTCATCTGAATGAATCAAAAACCTAATTTCTGACTCACTGCCTTGAAGTTGACAAATGTTGTTTCAGCTCACTGGAGAACACCACATGTTCTGACATGTTGTTAGCAATCAGATCAGAGATGCTGCTCTTTGGACTGCAGATTATAGTATTATAGTCGGTAGTATCAGTGTTAGCCTGGTCTCCGCTGGCATCCCTCAGAGCCATACACAAGTGGCTTAGTTTTGGAAAAGGTGGCATTTTATTGACAACTGAGAGCTCTACTTTTTCTCATCTGATCTTTGAATATTTGGTTTATATTTCTTCAACAATCAAGGTTTTAGTTGTTGTTCTGAAAAAGCAGATGGTTGTAATCTTTAATCCCTGTGAAAGGGTGCTTTCTCATTTAGCATTACTTGTTAAATGTGTCAAAACAAAGGCTGAAATATCTCTGGGTGGATTGGTGGATCACTTTGGTGATGCTCTGACTTCTAATCTTCAAATATCTCAACAGCTACTGGATGAGTTGGCACTAGGGTTGGTTATCATTTAAAAATTTTACGATACCAGTACCCTTAAAGTGATACCGATACCAATAGAGTACTTTTTCGATACCTTGCATAAAATACCACCTGTTGAACCCATAGTAGGTCATTGGTTGTCTTATTATTTTTATTGTTGTTGTTGTTATGGACAAGCAAGGTTATCTATCGATCAGTGACAAGTGATGTGAATAGCAAATAAAAATGTACAGAGAAGTGTTAAATGATACCAGAAGATGAAACCAACGGAAAGCCAAGCTTGTGGTGATAAACATGCAACAGTGACGAACATGCCTGAGACCGCAGCTGAGCGGCCTTTTTTTATACAGTTTATGGTGCAGGCACATAAGGGGGGGAAAAAAGGTGTGCTCTTAGCTATCTTTGAGTGTGTTGCTAGGGTGTTTGGCTGCAAGCAAAACAATACAAATATATAATTTATTTGCTGCGATCTGGTTACAAAGAGTATCAATTGAAGTACTGGTTTGACTGGAGACGTTTCGATTCTACTCGATACTGGGCTGTTTCGGTAGATACCATAAATGAATAGAGTAGCGATACCCAACCCTAGTTTGCACAACACATTTTACATTCATGGTTCCCAAACGATGTATGCCCCTGACTTTTCCACCACACGGTTGACATTTGTTGGTTTTGAGTGAAATGTCTACTATTGGATGGGTAAATGTTGGTAGTACAAATATTCATGTCCCCCTTAAGGATGAATTATAATAACTTCTACGATACGTTAACTTTTGATCCAGTACAATCAGCAAGTTAAAGTTTGTCCTGTTTTCTTTTTACATCGGCATGTTAGCATTGCCATTGTGAGCATGTTAGCATTGTTTAAATTGGCAGCAAATTTCCTCCACCAAGGACAATAAAGAATGAATCTGTAGAGAATGCATGTCTTTCAAACAGTGTGTAACTCAACTTTCTCTTTTAAAAACTTTTAGTCTCAAAGCCCAAACTGACATATCATGATGAAACCATCACGATTGTGTTATTAAGCTCTAGAACTGGGGCTGAATAGTAATTAATGTGAGTAACTTTTATGTGTAAAATCAGTTGAGTGTCCTTTTTAATAATTTCAAATGAAAAGTTTATTTTAATGTAAATGCTCTGTATTTGTATAGCGCCTTTCTAGTCTTTTCGACCACTCAAAGTGCTTTTACACTACATCTGCATTCACCATTCACACACTGAGCCTAAGTGCTCAAACCGAAACTAACATTCACACACAGTGTGAATTCACATACAGTGGTGGAACAGCCACCAGGGGTAATTTGGGATTTATGTATCTTGCCCAAGAACACTTCAACATGCAGCCTGGAGGAGCCGCCGACCTTCCGATTAAAGGGCAACCCGCTCTACCTCCTGAGCCACAGCTGCCAATATTAAAAAAACTACATATTTCTACAGAGTGAATATAGTGGGTTTTGAATGATCTTGTTGATTTTTTTGAGTCACATCTGTTGTAATGAGGTGTCTGTTAAAAGTGTGTGTTTCTCTCTGTGTGCACAGGGACCAGCCTGGCTCTGACCATACCAGCACTGACCTACTCAAGTCCAGCTGCAAGTTACGCTGGTCCAGAGAAGCCCATTACTTGTATCTTCGCCGCCTCTCTTCACGCAGCTACTCGGCTATTACGATGGTACGTTTACATGGTGTTTAATGTTGATGGTGTGCTTTCAGAGTGTGGTAGTCTGCTTTGACTCTGTCTACACTGTATGTGTGGGGCTGTTGACCCCCTACTGTTTAAGTATTTATACTCAACATGTCTGCACTCATACTTCACCAGATACGAATCTATTAAAGCATTAGCATTTATTATGCTAGTTTGGAATCCAGTCACATGGATTCCTGAAGCAGCTTTATGATTATTCTCTGATTATACACATACAACTGTGAATCTTTCAGCAAACACTGGGACAGGTCCATCAAGCTTTGGTGATTTTCATACTGTGACGTCACTTGCATGGTTATGGGTTTCTCTCTTGATGAAAATTTCATGAATTTTAAGCTTATGAAACTCTTTCATAATCCCATCATTGGATAAGCTGGAAAATGCATGCATGCATTTTAAGCTGCAAACAAGGCTGCTTCTCTCCTGACTTGCTGCTGCTTTGGAGATGTGAGGTTTAGTGAGTCAGTGTTTCCCTGACTATCTTCTATCATTATTTGAATGAAACTACGCTTTAGTGACCCCTCCTGCATCCAGGATGATGATTAACCAGAGAGACATGTCATGTCCCAGAAGCTTCATTGTTTTAATGACTTGGTCACACAAATTAATCAGGCCAGCGAAGCTGTTTTGCATTAGGATGGCCTATTTTTAAGGCCTATTTCACATATTTCAGTTGATGTGAAATGTAGTGATTTGACTCAGTCGACCTTCATTTTACTAGACTTTTATTCATTCTGAAGGTGTTGCTGCTCTCAAGTTAAACATTTTGAGTTAAGTGTTGTCTTTTTCACCAGCATAAAAGCTTCTACAATTTCTTAGAATGGTTGATATTGAAAGGAAACAGTTACATTTTATGTGGTATTAGGGATTTTGGACATTTTCAGGGTCAGCCAGCGTTCTTATCTGTGATTTGTCTCACGCTGATAAAATACCAGATATTGGCAGGCTTGAATGGATAGTATTACACGCACGCACGCACACGCGCGCACACACACAAACAACAACAGGTTATTGTGTGACAGCTGTACATGCTTGTCTATTTCTTTCAGACTTTGCTTCAGTTGCTTATGTATAATCAGAATCAGGTTTATTGCCAGGTACATTTTCACATACGAGGAATTTGGCTTGGTATGAATTGGTGCTTACAGTACATATAAAACATAAATAGTAATATAAATATATAAAAAGTAAGGAGATCAAAAAAATTACAAGTGTATATAAAAAATACAACAATACTACAATTCTGACAAGTATGTGCAAAAGTTGGCAACATGAGCATAAAGCACAGATGAGCATTGTTGTTATGAGAACCTTACATTTTACATCCTCATACATGTGTGTACTTTTTGTGTGGGTCCGTTTCATGGTTTGGGTCCCTTAGTTCCAGTGAAAGTATGATTGATTGATTGATTGATTGATTTTATATATATATAAAATTTTATTGGCTGCATATGCTTAGAAATTTAATAATGTGTGGGTTTAATTGTTTTGCTATCTTTAATCTTAAGTACTTGAAATATTACATAAACTATTGTTGTTTTGCCTTTGGAAAGCCGCTGCTGTAAATATAGGCTATCCAACATACGTTTTATACACTTCAAAATACATTTCAAATGAATTCCCTCTCTGCTCAGATACGTTTTTAAATTGCGTGTCAAACTCTGCAGGATGACGCATTAAATCTGTTATTGTGCTATTTGTCTGGGAGCCTCACAGCAGGATCACTAAAAATCAAAGGAAGTTTTGGACGGTTCCATCTCAGCGGTATGAGGGGTGGCAGCCCCCCACCAGACTGTGTCTGTATTGTCATCACCGGTTCGTTACTATAGATATAGATAGTTTTTAAAATGTAAACGACATTAATGTTATAACACGTTGTTTTAGTGTACTATTTTCTATCCCAGCTGCTTTTTAAACTCCCAACACGACCACCCCCACTCCCATTGCTAAAAGCTGAACCAAGCTAGAAGTCGAGGCGCTACTTTCTGCCCAGAGTGTGTGGTTTTAGGAAGAAAAGTGCGATATTGGAAATAAAGTAGACTAGTCTTTTAGAGTTTGAAACTCTGTTCTTCAAAACGTTGGCCTATATCCCACCGGAAACATCTAAACTAGTTAGTTTTGTTTTAATCTTTAGTACCAGTCCCGGCCAGTTCAAAGTGCGTGATGCCAGTAAACGGAGGAGGGCTGCTCTCTTTGAGCAGATACGCAACTCAGTTTTTCACCGTAAGTACAGCTAAATTTAAAAGTATGCATAAATACAAAACTCGAGAGATAATAGCGCTGATATAATCCTGTGTTTTGTATGTAACGTTATGTTTTTAAGGAGAAGTAATTATTCAGGGTTTCCATGAATCCCTGTTGCATCCTGTTGCACCTGCTAACTGTCAGCTATGGTTTGTTAAGACTAGAAACACTTATGAAGTTAATAAACCCTGTTTTGAACCTTATTTTGAACCTTGCTTTGACCCTATAAGTCTTAATGATGTATCGACTATTGCCATATTTGATCGCCTGGTCTCATTGAAGTTGACGGACAGTGCTCATTTGCCTTTCCTTTGGTGGTCAAAACAAATTTTTTGCTTCCTTTTGTCCTCTTTAATTACCCTATCTCTTAAGGAGCAACAGTTAACGGTGGCACAGCTCGCAGGGCATTACTACCTAAAGGCTACAGATGTCCAAAGTTATTATTATGGATTTATTTTCAAGTTATTCATATGTTGTTCGTTCTTGTGCCTCACGGTGTAACGAAGCTCTGTCGCCAGTAGGGGGCAGACTTGTCCAACTTCTCTGTCAGCTGGTTGTTTGTTTTTGAGCTGTTCATTGTTTCACAAACGCCCTTCCAAAAGGTTACAAACTGTTTTCTAACAAATTCATACTTAACAAAAGTATGGCCTGCATGAAACATCACATTATACCTCTGACTACAGCCAAATATCTTTAGTTTAGTTATACAGTTAAAAACAGTGAATGAATCATTATTTTTCTCTATTGTACATACTATGGCGACTTCTTTCATTTGAACTTACACTTTGATTTCAGCATCTTAGACAGTGCAGTAAAATTTCAATACAGTTTTACATTTTTTCCTGTACAAGTTTACAAAACATGTTTTTGTTTTTCTTCATCCCATCTCCAGCTGCCTTGGGACTGAAACTTGTATAGAAAAATGTATTTAGAAATTTATAACAATAGCAGTTCTGCTTCGAAACCTGAGCTGAAACTATTTAGTTGATTAATCGATTGGTTTGTAGAAAATCAATTGGCAGCAATTTGTATAATCAATAAATCATTTGGGTCACTTTTCAAGCAAAAATTGGCATCTTATAAATGAAGATTTGCTTTTTTCTGTTTTAATATTATTGTAAACTGAATAAACTGGAGGTTTCAACTTTGGTTTGCAGGGTTTTTTCCTGGCTCAGAATGGGCCTTTTGGGGGTGACTTTGCACGACAGTAAGCATGATCAGTATTCGTACAGTAAAGGCCATCAGTTACCTTATAACTGAAATCTATGCATTTTCTTGTTATTTCTGACCATTTGATAAACAAAATATATCCACAACCTGGAGGTAGGTGTATATAAGGTATAAAAGTAAAGTAATATGTTAGTATAATTATTTATTTACGGGTTACACTTGATTTGGATAATCTGCCTACAGATATATTTTTTAAGTTGAGATTCAGCTTTTTTCGCAAATAAAACCTTTTTCTGATATTAGCCTACACCCCCGTGGTTAAGGTTTGATTAGTGCTAATGTTTGTGTATTCATTATAGTTTCAGATAATGGTATAGGCTGCTATAGCTTACTATTAGTAGCCTAATATTAATTCCAGTTAAAGGTCTAGTGTGTAATATTTCTGAGGCTCTGTCGACAGAAAAGCAATATAAGATCCATAACTATGTTTTCAGTGGTGTATAAAGTCTTTACATAATGAACCGTTATGTTTTTATTACCTTAAATTGTGACATTTATATCTACATAACCGCGGGCACCCCCTGCTGTGGAGGTCGCTGTATTTTGTCGTCATGTTTCTACCGTAGCCGACAACGAACAAACAGCGCTACAGAGCGCGTTTCATCATCACGGCATTCTTCTTCTGCTTGTGTAATTCCGGTAGTGTAGACGCCCGTCACTACATTGAATACTTACAAAGAAGAAGAAGAGGAAATAGTAATGTACAGTCTCTGAGTAGTCCTCTGGTTTATTAGAAGAAGAGAAGTGACATTTGGACAAATTAATTAGCAATAAAACCGTAACATTAGCTTAGAGCATGGAAGCATAAGTCAGCTAAACTTTTACTGACTGGTAGGAAAAAAATGTATTGTTAGTTGGATGGGTTTATTCTCCAGCACTGTGCTTTGGCTTGTGGTGTTATGTTAGTTGGATTTTTTCTCCAGTGCTCTGTTTTGGCTTTGTCTTTTAAATTTGTGAGAATCAGCTGATCGCTAATTGGCAATAAAATGGAAGCTTCCAGCATCGAAGCTCAGATCAGCCAGCTAAACTTTTACTGCGCTGGTAGAAAAAATATGTAGTTACCTTCCTGAGACAAACAGCTGATGAATATTATTGCTAATCGGTAACAGCAGGGAAGCTCAGACCAGCAGCTAAACTTTATATTTTACTGCCCTGGTGGAACACATGTATTTCTTTTTACTGCTAATGGTGATATATAACAAGACCGTGTCCCTATCAAGTGACCAATAATAATAAATACTTTCCGAATTTGCATTAAAAAATGTTATTGGATATTGCTTCCCACTGTGCACACAAATGTGTAATTTGTACTTTCACATGCTAAATGCCCATTAAAAACGTTGCACCATTTTACCATAAGCTGAAATTATGGCTGTCAGTACTACTTTGTGTTTCTGTTGTATTTCAAAAAATTCTAAAATACATTTTAATATTATTTACAGATTGCTTATCTAATTAAACAAAGCGAGAGGATCTTTGATAATTGACTATGCCTTTGTAAACTTTATGTATTATATGGTTTATAATGGACTGTGGTGCAGAAACAGTGAGGCTTACATTGTCCTGGTATCTGTCAGTGGTCATACTTGATGCACTAGATGTGATAGTTTTTGATTTACTTTGGTATATTAGTCCAGACGAGCCAAAGCTCCAAAGATGTAAAATAATGTGTTACAGGAGTATCATGTAGCACTTCATTTCTTCATGTGGCTGTTGTTTGTTAATGAAAAAGTAACTATAAAGTAATAATATTCAAAAAAAACATATAGTTTTATATAATTTCTTAATATATCTAGAAGAAAACTAATTTCTTGACTGGCAATCTCTTTTATTTCATAGATCTTTGTCCTGTCTCAGGCACTGTAGCTAAACTGCTCGCTTGGGTAGGGGAGGGGGGGTGCAATTTGCAACCCTCACCACTAGATATCACTATTGGGTTGTGTTCAGTCATTAGGTTATTGTGCAAGAAAAATGCTCTACATGGTGGTCAGTCTCCGATTTGTTTATGCAATGTACTAATTGTCAATAATAAAAACCGTGCATACAGAACAACAAGTTAAACATTTCTAAAGTTTGATGTAGTGCATCAGCCTTTTTTAATGTCTCGCCTACTCCAGGCTGTGATTGGTCGGTTCACGAAAAGTGACTTTGACGAGCAATTGGCGCACACGGCTGCATGAAAGGCTCCCGATCTCCCTGCGGAGATGCTGATATGGCGAGGGCAGAGAAGAGGACCGGGGCCTGAAGATGTCTCATTTAAGTTTATGTTCTGCTTGCTCAAAAGCTGTTTGATTTATGGCTATTAAAACACATTAGGATAATATTTGAAACGCTTCTTCAATTCTGATCATTTTGGTGCTGGTGATTTTCCTTTGGCACTCACTAAAACCTCTTTTGGGGGGGCGACAAAATTTTGCGATGCAGGAAAAGCCCTGGTTTGGAAAAACAATTGTAGAAATATAGCCTAGACTAAACTATGAATCGATAAATCAAAAACAAAAGTCAGTAGATTAAATGATAATAAACATTTAATTTGCAGCTCCAAGAAGTACTAACGTGCATACATCCTATTTGGCATGCACCCTTTTTTTTTAAAATTATTTTATGAAATTCATGTGGAAATGCGTTTATATTGTGAACTTTGTTTTTTTTTTTTTTTTTTTACCCTTACTCAATAATTCATATCAAAATCCCCCAAAATATTGTTAGTGAGAACCACTAACACAACCAAAGAAGAAGAAAGCAAACAACGTTTAAATTTGAACATCACCCAAAGAGACTTTATTTCAGTTCAGCTTTGAGTTATGACTGAACTCTCCCCACATATTCTGTTTTTCTGGCTTTTGAAGAGAGTCGACTCCTTCTCTGAATAAGTTGTTTTGTAAGTCACGTCCTGCGAGGATGACCCAGTATTTCAACCTCCCTCCTCATTAGTGGAAATGTGTTTGTGTTTTGTTATGTAATGGCCAACACTCAGGAGGCTAGGACTTATCCAGCAGGCCTGCCTGCGAGCAGCCATCATAATCATATCACATGGCACAAGAAGACGGTCTGATTTAAAAACTGGTTTGGCCTTGCCCGAAGCGCCTGCTTCTAAGTCATTTATCTGACTTTCATGAGTTAATATGTTTCCTCTGTCCTCACATAGTGGCATTCTCTTCTGCTGTTGTGGGGGTTTTTTTTGGGGGGGGGGGTGAATGGACCCAAAGAGGCAGTACTTCTTCATGAGTATTTTCTTTATTGATATGACACATTTTTCACTTAGGGTGAGCACAAAAACGAAATACTCTACCTCAGTCCTCGCATACAGCCCACACAGTTACAGGGTATTGGTTTGAAAGATGGGATGGTTTTCTCTGTTGTTTTAGCTCCAGTTTGTTATTTAGCTGTAAAGGACAAGTGTATTTGGATAGCACTAAAACATTGTTTGGGAATATGTACTGCGCAATATTAATCATTTGATACAGTTTAAGATGAAATTCCAGATGGACATTTCCAAGGGCAGTGCCAAAACAAAGATCCTCTCTGCTTTCTCTGTAGTGTATAGGTATTCACGGTCATATTGGATCTCTGTAGTCTCCTCGCTGCTGCTGGTCCTCTGGTTTCCCCATTTTAGGCCAGAAGATCAAAAAAGCGGGTTAGGATGGGTGAGCTGCCAGCTTGAGTCGTGCCCCCATTTCTCTAAGCCTGGGCCTGAGATGTCAGCACCACACAGATTTCACTTTCCACTGTAGTACCCCCTGGGAAAAAAAACCCCAACAAATTAGCACTCTGCAGACGTTTAGTTTTAGTTTGTCTTTGCTGGTGTGAGAATCATCTCTAAAACTTTACATAGCGTCTGACATATCTTGGGGTCTGGGGAGACATCGAACTCAAAATTTGTGGTGTGATTTATTGTTGTGTTTGTGGATGAAGACTCTGGTGTTTAATCACCGCGTGCCTGTGCAGAAGTTGGTGTGTCTCTGTTTACACTGTCTGCAGACGGTGGGATTTGTGCTGAATGTAGGCCAGCAGAATCCCTCTTACGTCAAAGGCAGGCAGGCGGGCAGATGCAGGAGGAGAGCTGCTGGTGGTTGTGCAGCTGTGACCATGGAGGAGGCTGCGCCGCACATCAGTCTGCCAGAGCACCGCTGGCGGTGAACAGGGAGAGACACAGATAAGAGACGGAGAGCGCCAACGATGAAGACCGTCCTCAGCCTGCACAGGAAATGGGCCCACGCGGTCAAGACCATACGTATCCTTCAGGGGCTCGTGAGTGAGATTCTGCTACCATGGCTCAGATTTGATCAGATCTGGGCAAGTGGCTCGGCCATGCAGCTGGACCGGACTGGTTCCGAGTGTTTGTTTGTTTTTTTTCTTTCCTTCCCTCTTTTTAGAAATGGGTTGAGTCGAGTCTTGGGCTGAAATGAGTGATCCACATTTGCAGAAAAGTGCCATTGACTGTTATAAAATTATCATTTGGGATCGAAATTAATTGTGTTTCAAAGAGTAATGGCCGATGTAAGCAGTCAAAATCAGAAGTGGCTCAGTGGTTCATTTTTGTAGAGAAATTGAAGAATGGTCTGTTTTTGGATGTTGGAAATCAACTTTCAGTGATGTTAAGTGATGGAATATTTTTGACAAAAGTTAGTACTTCATTAGGACTGGTGGATGGACTGACTGGATTATTGATCAGTCACTTAAAAGTAAACTAATAATAATCAAGGAATTATGTAAGGAATTTTCTTCTTGAAGATGAATCCAAAAAAGAATGTTATAGTAATTGATAATCACCGTAAGTGTCGTTTGCAGCCCTAGACTTTGCTGAGTTGTCAGGTTTTATGACTTGAAGTTTAGCCGGTGTGTATCTTACGGTTGATCTGTGTAACCTGCTGGTGTTTTAATGGAACAGTCTGTCAGAGAAGGCGCTTTCATCTTGAATTGTTTTCAAGAGCTTGTTAAAGAAAGCTAACTGATGTTCAGGGGTTATCATCAATATTTAATCAAGCTGAGAGAGAGAAGTTTCTTAGACAAACTTGTAGTAGCTTGTACCCATCAACGGCCTGCCATTGTTCTACTTGGAGCTCCTGGTTGTGTAACGACAGCACGGGCTAATGAACTGGCTTTGTCGTTACATCACGTAATGCATTATTAATCTGCTCAGTGAAATGAAACTACCCATGGTAATCTTTCCTTTCTGTCCACAGAACCCGGTCATGGAGGAGACCGTGTGGGAGCAGTACACCGTGACCCTGCAGAGGGTGAGTCCCATCTGCACCAAAGCATACCAGACCTTATCTCAGTACAGTATTTACATTTTAGCCATGAACGTGCAGGCTGTTACACCCAGTCCTTCACAGGGAATGCATTTAAATTATTAGTTTGACACGTTGCAGTCAGCAGTCATCAACGGTTAAGAGAGCAAAGCGCACTCAGACTACACATGTAACAGACATTTCCCCTGTCCTCTGAATGAGAGCTGGAGTAAATGTATGCAATCATTTATTCATTAGTTTAATCCTCAGAATTATGATTAATTAGCAGATGTCAGATGAAAGCTGGAGCTCCCTGTATGGTGGTGTGGAAAACCAACATGGCAAGATCAACTATATCATAGGGCTGGGCAATAAAACAATAATGCTAATTATTGCAATATAATTTTCCTCAATAACATATAACAAATGTTTGATTTAATTCATTTGAATCACGAACGAATTAGCACTTCGTTTTTCTATTATATTTTGCTGAGGAACAGGGACTGAGAAATCTTTCACATATTTTACTCATGCATATTTGGTGAGAAAAGATTTTATCATAATTGTTTTGAATGTTCTACCTCTAATTTTTAAAGTGATTCACTGTTTGGCAAATGTTTGTCATGTTGTGACCATGAAGAATAGTTTAAAACCACAATAACCTTCACTCAGGAGCAAAAATCATCCATTAAACTTGAAAGAAATAATGATTTGATATTTATCGTGATTACGTTTTTGGCTATATAACTTTTTTTTATATATATCTATATACAACTATGGTAAACATAGTGGGGCAATTAGCCGCTAAACAGCCACATATTTCCATCAAGAGTTGGTAGAGACCAAATCTGAGCTGTAAGAATGACCATTGATTGGACTTGGGTTCTGCAGGGGGAATTTTGACTCATTACCACAGCATCATAAAGGTTTGCGTGAGTAGACACCAGCAAATTAATATTGTAAGCTAATCTGAACGGTGTGCACGCAGAATGACATCTTTGTCCAAGAGAACACTTTTTGTTCATTTACTACTTTTGCCTTAACGAATATACAATTGGGGGCGTTTCAGTTTTATTGTGCAAAGTAATGGGAGGGTAACATGCAAATAGGTTTATTTATTACAGCAATGTGATCTAACAAGGCTACAAGCAATTTTATGTGAGTGCAACAGCATCTGTATTTAATACGTTTGAAAGGAAGGTGCAAACTGCCAAGTGTTGCGCAGAGATGGCTGCTGTTGTTGTTGTGAAAAGGCGACCCAGCCGTAATAAAAGAACATGTAGAGAAATTAAAAATATTAGATGATATTATTCTATATCCAATGTATAGAAATAAAATTATATTTTATTTATGCGATGAACTATATGAATAGAATTGGGTTGTTTTGTATTTTCCTTGAAGCTTTGGGAGTACTGTTGTATTAACATTCATGCCAATACAGCAAATTTCATTTCGACCTAACTTCTTTTCTCCGGGAGATGGAAGAATTTAGACAGTTGCGTGGCACTGCGGAGAACCCCCTGCTGCAGTAGTGCATGGATCACGTATAAAATTCATCCAGCCAAAGGGAACGATCACCAACTGTTCACAGTGCGGCAGTCGTAAAGCGACACAACCCATTGTAGGTATCGGAGAGGGAATGGGGCGTTGGGGTGTACAGGGACTGGAGATCGCTGAGCGACCGGGCACGGTGTGGACGGTCGGTGATTGTTCCCTCTGGCTGGATGAAGCACGATCTGCTGGCATTTCCTCACGTCTGGGTCCTTCCAGCATACTGTAGCTGTTTCTGCTGGGATTTCCAAAGCAGTGTTTCAGGTGTGCTGTCCCAAGTACTTAGTGTAATCTCAGGCAGGATGGCAGGTACATATGATTTCCACATACTCGGGATGCACTGAATGAAACAAACAAACATTTTTATGCGGTGGCTGCTTTCTTTCCCGACTCTCCATGGGGAAAACCATTAAAACATGCAAAACCCTAAATACTGCCACCTCAAGTGTGTTTGCTCCTGTTGTCATCTACGCAATACTTCTAAGTTGATCACCCATAACAGTTACTACAATTGCACGTGCAATATTTTAGAATGCACACTCAATTTAGTACTTAGTATTTGAGATGTTAATAAATAAATCCGGCCCATATATAGTAATTTGAGAAATATAAAACCCTAGTTTTATTTAACAGAAGCCACTGGTCTCAAGTGTTTAGTGTCATTTGAACGTAAGCAACTATAAAAGTCCTTTGTCCAAAAAAAATGCTGTCTAAGTTAAATCATGAACTATGAGATACTGACACATTCTCGTTGATAGTAGTAATAATCGCTATTTACAGGCGTGTTACATCTTCGTGCCACATCTCGCCACCAGCCAAGTGGACCAAGTTCTACACTGCTGTTAATGTGAAACACGTGTACGGCTATGTGAGCAGAGCAAACCAGTTGAGCTTAGGTAATCATGCTGATGAGCTCATTGTCTCGTGCTGCGGTTCACTGAAGCCAGAAAAGCAGATTTAGTGCAAAAAGGTCCTCTGCCGCAGGCGTGTGACCCCCGACTCTCAGCCCCGCCACAGCCAGCTGTCACATTCTGCTTTGTGCATGTACTTTTTGGTCTCTTCTACCATTTGTTAGCGGAGTAGCATTTTTCACATCTCTTGCCTTTTTTTTTTATTTTTTTTTTTAAGAAAAAGTAAAGGTGCATATGGTAATCATAACTTTACCACACAGAACTGACTAGGATTAACATTAACAAGTACAGCAAAATATAGTTATAACTTATTTTAGTAATTACAACATACACAAAACATATAAAGCACACAAAGCTAATAAATATCTCGGGTAGCAGACATTGCAAACAGATGTTAATGGACAGAAGATGAACTGGAGCTTTATGTGAATAATGAGTAATGTTTTCTGTTTGAACATAGTTAAAATTTATTTATATTCAATAGCCAATACTCGAATAAACAGGTGAACTTATTTTGTTAATGTGTGTACTGTACGGTCAGATTACCAGATGCAAAGTAAAAACAAACATGGAGGAAATGAACACAGAGGCTGAGATTTTAGAGGCACTGTTTGAATCCTGGCACTATTTTGGATTTTACTTTTTAAATGGCAAAGCAAGGGTTGATTTGATAAATGATGTTTGTTAACTCAAGTGTGGACACATCTGGAAGAAGAAATTAGACTATCTGTTGCTTTAACTTTCAACCGACTGGAAACAATCTGACCGATCAGAGAACCCAGCTATCATCCAACTTCAGAGACACACTTCTTAAACATCGTCCTTCTGAATAACTGAGAGTTACATTTACCAGCAATGGAAAAAA
>NC_060162.1:24479870-24543076 GCF_021292245.1 Micropterus dolomieu | reverse complement strand
TGCTGGTGTTTTAATGGAACAGTCTGTCAGAGAAGGCGCTTTCATCTTGAATTGTTTTCAAGAGCTTGTTAAAGAAAGCTAACTGATGTTCAGGGGTTCTCATCAATATTTAATCAAGCTGAGAGAGAGAAGTTTCTTAGACAAACTTGTAGTAGCTTGTACCCATCAACGGCCTGCCATTGTTCTACTTGGAGCTCCTGGTTGTGTAACGACAGCACGGGCTAATGAACTGGCTTTGTCGTTACATCACGTAATGCATTATTAATCTGCTCAGTGAAATGAAACTACCCATGGTAATCTTTCCTTTCTGTCCACAGAACCCGGTCATGGAGGAGACCGTGTGGGAGCAGTACACCGTGACCCTGCAGAGGGTGAGTCCCATCTGCACCAAAGCATACCAGACCTTATCTCAGTACAGTATTTACATTTTAGCCATGAACGTGCAGGCTGTTACACCCAGTCCTTCACAGGGAATGCATTTAAATTATTAGTTTGACACGTTGCAGTCAGCAGTCATCAACGGTTAAGAGAGCAAAGCGCACTCAGACTACACATGTAACAGACATTTCCCCTGTCCTCTGAATGAGAGCTGGAGTAAATGTATGCAATCATTTATTCATTAGTTTAATCCTCAGAATTATGATTAATTAGCAGATGTCAGATGAAAGCTGGAGCTCCCTGTATGGTGGTGTGGAAAACCAACATGGCAAGATCAACTATATCATAGGGCTGGGCAATAAAACAATAATGCTAATTATTGCAATATAATTTTCCTCAATAACATATAACAAATGTTTGATTTAATTCATTTGAATCACGAACGAATTAGCACTTCGTTTTTCTATTATATTTTGCTGAGGAACAGGGACTGAGAAATCTTTCACATATTTTACTCATGCATATTTGGTGAGAAAAGATTTTATCATAATTGTTTTGAATGTTCTACCTCTAATTTTTAAAGTGATTCACTGTTTGGCAAATGTTTGTCATGTTGTGACCATGAAGAATAGTTTAAAACCACAATAACCTTCACTCAGGAGCAAAAATCATCCATTAAACTTGAAAGAAATAATGATTTGATATTTATCGTGATTACGTTTTTGGCTATATAACTTTTTTTTATATATATCTATATACAACTATGGTAAACATAGTGGGGCAATTAGCCGCTAAACAGCCACATATTTCCATCAAGAGTTGGTAGAGACCAAATCTGAGCTGTAAGAATGACCATTGATTGGACTTGGGTTCTGCAGGGGGAATTTTGACTCATTACCACAGCATCATAAAGGTTTGCGTGAGTAGACACCAGCAAATTAATATTGTAAGCTAATCTGAACGGTGTGCACGCAGAATGACATCTTTGTCCAAGAGAACACTTTTTGTTCATTTACTACTTTTGCCTTAACGAATATACAATTGGGGGCGTTTCAGTTTTATTGTGCAAAGTAATGGGAGGGTAACATGCAAATAGGTTTATTTATTACAGCAATGTGATCTAACAAGGCTACAAGCAATTTTATGTGAGTGCAACAGCATCTGTATTTAATACGTTTGAAAGGAAGGTGCAAACTGCCAAGTGTTGCGCAGAGATGGCTGCTGTTGTTGTTGTGAAAAGGCGACCCAGCCGTAATAAAAGAACATGTAGAGAAATTAAAAATATTAGATGATATTATTCTATATCCAATGTATAGAAATAAAATTATATTTTATTTATGCGATGAACTATATGAATAGAATTGGGTTGTTTTGTATTTTCCTTGAAGCTTTGGGAGTACTGTTGTATTAACATTCATGCCAATACAGCAAATTTCATTTCGACCTAACTTCTTTTCTCCGGGAGATGGAAGAATTTAGACAGTTGCGTGGCACTGCGGAGAACCCCCTGCTGCAGTAGTGCATGGATCACGTATAAAATTCATCCAGCCAAAGGGAACGATCACCAACTGTTCACAGTGCGGCAGTCGTAAAGCGACACAACCCATTGTAGGTATCGGAGAGGGAATGGGGCGTTGGGGTGTACAGGGACTGGAGATCGCTGAGCGACCGGGCACGGTGTGGACGGTCGGTGATTGTTCCCTCTGGCTGGATGAAGCACGATCTGCTGGCATTTCCTCACGTCTGGGTCCTTCCAGCATACTGTAGCTGTTTCTGCTGGGATTTCCAAAGCAGTGTTTCAGGTGTGCTGTCCCAAGTACTTAGTGTAATCTCAGGCAGGATGGCAGGTACATATGATTTCCACATACTCGGGATGCACTGAATGAAACAAACAAACATTTTTATGCGGTGGCTGCTTTCTTTCCCGACTCTCCATGGGGAAAACCATTAAAACATGCAAAACCCTAAATACTGCCACCTCAAGTGTGTTTGCTCCTGTTGTCATCTACGCAATACTTCTAAGTTGATCACCCATAACAGTTACTACAATTGCACGTGCAATATTTTAGAATGCACACTCAATTTAGTACTTAGTATTTGAGATGTTAATAAATAAATCCGGCCCATATATAGTAATTTGAGAAATATAAAACCCTAGTTTTATTTAACAGAAGCCACTGGTCTCAAGTGTTTAGTGTCATTTGAACGTAAGCAACTATAAAAGTCCTTTGTCCAAAAAAAATGCTGTCTAAGTTAAATCATGAACTATGAGATACTGACACATTCTCGTTGATAGTAGTAATAATCGCTATTTACAGGCGTGTTACATCTTCGTGCCACATCTCGCCACCAGCCAAGTGGACCAAGTTCTACACTGCTGTTAATGTGAAACACGTGTACGGCTATGTGAGCAGAGCAAACCAGTTGAGCTTAGGTAATCATGCTGATGAGCTCATTGTCTCGTGCTGCGGTTCACTGAAGCCAGAAAAGCAGATTTAGTGCAAAAAGGTCCTCTGCCGCAGGCGTGTGACCCCCGACTCTCAGCCCCGCCACAGCCAGCTGTCACATTCTGCTTTGTGCATGTACTTTTTGGTCTCTTCTACCATTTGTTAGCGGAGTAGCATTTTTCACATCTCTTGCCTTTTTTTTTTATTTTTTTTTTTAAGAAAAAGTAAAGGTGCATATGGTAATCATAACTTTACCACACAGAACTGACTAGGATTAACATTAACAAGTACAGCAAAATATAGTTATAACTTATTTTAGTAATTACAACATACACAAAACATATAAAGCACACAAAGCTAATAAATATCTCGGGTAGCAGACATTGCAAACAGATGTTAATGGACAGAAGATGAACTGGAGCTTTATGTGAATAATGAGTAATGTTTTCTGTTTGAACATAGTTAAAATTTATTTATATTCAATAGCCAATACTCGAATAAACAGGTGAACTTATTTTGTTAATGTGTGTACTGTACGGTCAGATTACCAGATGCAAAGTAAAAACAAACATGGAGGAAATGAACACAGAGGCTGAGATTTTAGAGGCACTGTTTGAATCCTGGCACTATTTTGGATTTTACTTTTTAAATGGCAAAGCAAGGGTTGATTTGATAAATGATGTTTGTTAACTCAAGTGTGGACACATCTGGAAGAAGAAATTAGACTATCTGTTGCTTTAACTTTCAACCGACTGGAAACAATCTGACCGATCAGAGAACCCAGCTATCATCCAACTTCAGAGACACACTTCTTAAACATCGTCCTTCTGAATAACTGAGAGTTACATTTACCAGCAATGGAAAAAATAACCAGAAATCATCAAATACCTGTCATACTTGAATAGGAATTATGTACAGTAACAAGTGGCAGTGGGAGAGAGCCATTCTTTCACTGGTTCTTTATTAAAAAAGGCATCAGATATTCCAGTACACACACACACACACACACACACACACACACACACACACACACACACACACACACACACACACACACACACACACACTTCCAACTTGTTTCACATCATTAAATCCCATCATCTCTCTCCTCAACCGCTGGTGTAAATAACATAACAGTGACAGGCTTCCTCGGCTTCACTGTCTGCTGTCATTTTTAAAAACCTTTCATACCAGTGTGGTTTCACATTGGTTGGAAAAACTACAAACCATCTTTCTGTGTGGAAGAGAATACTGGCCGGCCTCTCGGGCTCATAAAACCTTTTGTTTTCAAGGTAAAAACAAGGGTCAGATCATGAAAAGCTGACATTTTATTTTCCAGTTTAAAAACAAAACGATTTGATTCTTAACTTAATATTTTATTAACAGCAAATAAATAATATTTAAGATTTTTCTAGCAGAGTGACTGTCTCAGCTACTTTTTTGCCTGTTTGTTTCTCTGCTTGCACTTTCTCCCTCCCTCTGCCTCCACGGCCATCTGCTAGAGACAGGGGGAAGTGGTGAATTGTGTGGTGGTGTGTGTAGTTTTTTTTTTTTATTTTTTTTTTTAAGTACAGATGGAAGAGGATAAAGAGACACGGTCATCAAATCTCTGACCTAATCTCATCTGGGCAAACTAGAGCAGTGGCAGGTAGAATCATTCAACGCCGTAACACGTTTCCAAAGCAAGGAGCCTTTAAAAACAGTTGTTTGAAAGTGAAAAACACCCCTTGCTGATGTACACATGTGACGCATCAGAACATTTTGAAGCTGAGCATTAGCGTAGCTGTTTATGCCACAGGACACGCAAAGCCATAGAAAATTGCAGGCACTGAACTGCTGTACAGACATACATGACTCCATTATGCACAACTGTAATCACAATCACAGTCAAAATCCCTTTAATCGCCACGCACAATAAACATGCAGCCATGATAATGCTGTGTGAGCTGACACACCGCACAGGGATTACAGGATCGCTCACACACACACATTTAGACACAGAATAGATGGAGACTACACATGATTTAATTTTTTCCTCTCAGGATCCGAAGATGGGCTTTGGCATCGCAGTGTCAGGTGGTCGGGATAACCCCAACGAGGAGAGTGGCGAGGTGTCCATTGTGGTGTCGGACGTCCTGCAGGGAGGACCAGCTGATGGCTTGTTGTTGTGCGTACTTTTATTGGTCATCCTTCAGTATAAATCCCAGAACTCTGAAACTCAAAACATTTGCAGACTGTGAAACTGTTTGTCATTAGTGAAATGCTACTGGAGTGACAAACGTAACGGCTCTATTTCAAGTCATTTCATTCAGTTAGGACAGATTATTATTATTATTATTATTATTATTATTATTATTGTCTAATCTAAACTTAGTTAAAGATACTTGGAAGAAAATACTGCACCGACTGCACCAATCTTTTTTGAATTTTTGACATTACATATGGTTTTGAAATTATGCATTTTAGAACACTTATAATATTTATAATTAATTCAGAAGTGTGTCACTCTATATTATTCAAAATATGTTAAATCAGTTAACATCTATATCTTTACAAGTCTTCGTTAAAATGTGGCCAACATTCTGTAGATGGCAGATATATCAAGTCACCTTCTCTGGAGATACAAATGTCCAGGGTTCCAAACCCCAGGTGGTTGAGTCCTACTTGCCAACAATGTCGCAAATCATGCATGTGGTGTGGTTTCAAGTGGTCACTGAGGTCATATTAAGTTGAAGGTTGCCTAATGTGACCCACTGTCAAAATTTTAAATTTTCTCTGCTAAAAAGTGTTTGTGCAGCAAAAACCAAACATTCACATTTAGCACCCTGAGAATACCTAAAATAACAAACTGTTTCAGTTAAGTTTAGTATGTTCGGCTCATATCAACCCGTTTGTGTTTAGTGAGAGTGATCGAGTGGTGCAGGTGAACGCAATCCCCATGGAGGGGGCCACCCACTCCTTTGCTGTCCAGACCCTCAGGAAGTGTGGCAAAGTAGCAAAAATTGTAAGTGAAGCTTTTGATTTGTTGTTTGAACCTACTTTTTGTTTTATTACTTAATAAATGAAGTGTTAATTGAAGTCGCTTACAATGTGAGTAAGATGATGTGTGTTTGAAACTGGTCTGGAAAATGTAATCACTTATATTGATTCCCCTCTCTCTCCTAATGTTTGTATGAGCTTGATGTTTTTATTGATTAAATCTTTGTCTCTGTTAATCAACAGACAGTTAAGAGACCCAGAAAGGTTCCAGTCAATCTGATGAATCGTCCCCCGTCACCTGATGACAGAGTCTTCAACAACGACTACAATGATGATTACAACTACGAGCCGGAACGGCGCAGTGTGTACAGCGTGCCAGACCACAGCCCGGAGAGGGAACGAGGGAGGGGAGGCTACATGGATTCCGGCTACCAAACACGTGAGCGGGAATATGACCGCCGGGAACGCGGCAGGAGCACGGAGAGGGACCTGAGCCCGGACCGGCCGTACAGGAGAGACGGCAGCAGAGGTCGCACTTTGGACAGCGAACGCAGCCCGGATCGGCCCCCAATGCTCGGACGCGACTACAGCCCAGACAGAAGGTACCGCAGCGAGCGCACGTTAGACCGAGACCACAGTCCAGATCTGCGGTACCGCAGCGAGCGAGCCCTTGACCGGGAGCACAGCCCAGACAGACGCTACCGCAGTGAGAGAACACTGGACCGCACCAACAGCCCAGACCTGCGGCGCAGACGTGACAGCCACAGCCCGCCTCGAGGCCAACACGCCTTCGAACGAGGACGTGAATACATCCCCAGTGACGCCAGGAAGTACGACGAGCCAATGAAGCGGAGTGGAAGCAGAGACCGTCTGGAACGCTCGCCATCACCTCCCTCCATTGCCATACCTGTGCCCCGCCCTGCCCGGGACCTGGAGCCACTGGAGAAACCCCTGAATGTACTGCTGCTGAAGAACCGGCCCAACGAAGGTGAGAAACTATCAAACCTTGTTATGAGTTACTATTGTTAGGCTGTTAGACTCCATTCTGAGGAACAACATATGTAGTTGGTACTTTTTCAAACAGATAACGCAGTTTGTTTTTTGTTACAGCAAGTAGGACTGGGGGTATTTTCTTGAAATTATAAAACGTTTTAAAATTTTAAATTACCTGTTTCTGTACCAATGCCAAAGCGAGAAAACTATTGCATCTGTCAAAGAACATGGAGGAAGAAGAAGATATATTTACTGTATATTCATAACTGTCTGATCAGAGAATTGGAAGAAGTAAATGAGCACCAGTCAGATCAGATATTCGATGCCAGCTGTTTGGGCATCTGGGAAACTGTTTCCTACTAAAAATTGTATGCTTTGACAGAGCATTTTTAATAAATGTAAAAATTCTTTTTTTACCATCTTTTCCAGAGTATGGCCTGCGTCTGGGCAGCCAGCTCTTCATCAAAGAGATGACCAACACAGGGCTTGCCAACAGAGATGGGAACTTGCAGGAAGGAGACATTATATTAAAGGTAGGGTCAAGGTTTGTCCTCAAAGTGCAGATCGTGAGCAGGCTTCAGAAAAGGATTGAAAATGATTATGTTCATTATTAATTAATCTCCCTCACTGTCTCATTTTGTTTAATATTTGACTCCTGTAAATGTCAAAAATACTGAAATATGCTCATGACAAGTTTCCAGAGGCAAATGGGATGTTTTCAAAAAGCTTATTGTTTTGATCAACACTCCAAAACAAAAGATATTCAATTTAGAATTAAATAAAAAAGAATAGAGGAGCAAATCCTCACACTTGAGGACTGGACAAAGAAAATATTTAGCATTTGTGCTTAATAAATTACTCATTTGAATATCAAAATTATTTTCACATCTTAATAAAAATAAATCAAAAGAAGATCTCTGTCTTGTTTTATTTCAGGGCAGCATCAAAGTCTCTGACAGTATTTTATCATGATCACTCTATCTGCAGAACAACACTGCCTGAATACATAACTGCACAGGGTTCATACTAGAGCATTGTTTCTTTGTAGTTAGGGCAGTGATAAGCAATTTGAATGTGTCCTAATTCTCTCTCTCACTCTCTCTCTCCCTCTGTCAGATTAACGGTACAGTGACAGAAAACCTGTCTCTCAGCGACGCAGGGAAGCTGATCGAGAAGTCTCGCGGGAAGCTGCAGCTGGTGGTGCAGAGGGACAGACGGCAGGTGCTGATCCGAGTCCCCCCGATGGTCGACAGCGACTCGGAGCTCGATGGTGAGCGACAGTCGAAACTGAAAAGCAGCCGATCCTATCCATTGTAGAGGCAAACCTGGCGAGTGGCCACCACCATCACATATAAAACCCACTGCGTATGAACTTCATACCGACACATGAATCAACTGTGGAAACGTTATTGCCATTATTGTTGTTGTAAATGTCCACCAAACCTGTTTACCCTTCATAAAATAAAAGATTTACTCACATCAGTTTTTAGTATTCTTGAAATACTTAATGTGTCCAAATATTTTACATTGCAGTACTGTGAGCTAACCAGAGATTCACCAAACCGTCATCATTCCTCCACCGTTGTGATTACCCACTCTTTTATACCTGATTTTAATGTCACATGACCAGATGACATGCTGTGATTGGTCAGAACCAATGTAGATAAGTGGTGTGAGTGGATTGTTCGCTGACCAAATGTTTGCCGGGGGGGGGGGTATATCCGGAAGACTTGTGACCCATTTTGTCTGGTTTTGGGACGGTGTGTGTTTGTGTGTGTGTGTGTGTGTGTGTGTGAGTGAGAGAGTGTGTGTCTATGTGTGAAAATGCTCACTAGCTTTAGGCAGGGTGATCTAATCCCCCGTCATAATCCTGCTATTGGATATAACAGAATTTCATTATGTTAAGGTTAGCCCCACAGCAGCCCTCTGGTTTCTGTCATCCAGGACCCCTCTCTGTAAAGATCTCTAAGAAAATAGGGACTGATTGTGCGTGTGAGTACAGATTTTCAGCTCAGCAAGCTTCAGATCACCTGTTTTGCATCTACATCTAATTTTGCTTTGTAATTTTATTGCTGCACTTCATCAATCCTGCCATGCTAATGCAATCTAGCCTTTATATCTAAGTTTAAAGTGCTTGTCGTAGTTCAGTGTATGATCAAGATCCGTGGAGCTGGCACATATAATTACTGGGCGTGCTCCACTTTGTGTAGGAATGTGACCTTCATTTGTGTTGCACCTTTGTGTGTTTGTGCCTTTTCTGCTTCCATGACCTGTGGGCCATTTCAGTCGTGTAAAAGCCACATTATGTATTTAAAAAAACAAGAAAAAGAACGAAAAGGAAACCCATCAGGGAGAAATTAAACACTTTACTCTTCCAGACATGGTTTTTACTGTTTACCTGAACATGAAGACACTACGGAAGCCAAAGACCTCATAGACAGTTTGTTGTTGTGTGTTGCAGATATCTCAGAGATCGAGTCGTACCGCTCCTACTCTCCACAGGATGACAGGCGGGGCCACCACTCCGACCTCTCCTCCCACTCATCCAATGAGAGGCTTAGAGAGAAGCCCAGGTAAGGTGTCATTAAATCTTCCGCCACGTGAAGGAAGTGTTTCCCCTGCCTAAATATTGAACTGCTGGATTTATAATACTGCTTTACTAAGATTTCCCAGTGTTTTTATTATCTGTGCTGTTAAATACAGCAGACAAATCAGGATAATGCAGGATTATGTTTATTTATGCTTCCTTAGGCTTAGCCCAATCATCACAATAAATCTGATGAATGGAATTCCAGTGGTGATAATTATCATCTTCTTATCTTGTGGATTTTAATATGACTAGGAATTTCTCTGCATAGCATAAGTGCTGTAACGTTTGACTTGTCTGTATATTTATTTATTTTTTGTCAGCCGTTTTGCCTTCATCTTGACAGTATTGACTGACGGGACCTTTTGTGGCTCAGGCTTGGCGGTTGTCCTAGATCATCCTATTAGAGATTTGACATATCATGATACTTTACTTTGTGACATTACCAGAGAGGACCCACCCAACAGGCTGGCAAAAATGGGAGCCATGCCGACACCATTCAGAGTTCCCGACCGAGCTGTTGAAGATATGCCCCCTTTGCAGGCAGAGAGGGAGGAACCGCGCGCAGAAACACCACCAGGTAAACGCGTGTCTCCTTCTGATCATGATCAAAGCTTTACAAAGCTTTGATCATGATCAAAGCTGTGAATGCTGCACCTTGAAAACATGATGTTTCTTTTCTGTTTCTGCAGTACCGGTGGTCACTGTCCCAAAGGTTCGTGCTCCTCCTAAGGTGCCACTGAAGCCGAGCATAGAGGACCAAGAAGTATATGGGTCAGTGCATCGCATGTTATGAGGGTGACACTGTCTAGATTTCTGACCACACATCTAAGCCAGAGACCATAATAAGGATTGTTTATGAATTTCTTTCTTTTTTCCTTCCACTTTTTGGGACTATGTGTAATGGAGTTTTGCTTTCATCGTCCAGGCCGAACACAATGATGGTGCGTTTCCAAAAAGGTGACAGCGTGGGTCTGAGGCTGGCGGGGGGGAATGATGTCGGCATCTTCATCGCTGGCGTTCAGGAAGATAGCGCGGCCGAGCAGGAAGGTCTCGTCACAGGAGATCAGATCATGAAGGTGAGACTTCTTTTATTCCTCAAACACCTGCAGATAAAACACTCAGATGGCTCAACGGCACAATCAAGATCCTCATTAGACCCAGACCCAGGGTGTAGGTACCTAAACCTTAACTGAGAAGTTAGCAGCCCTTCATTAACTGGAGTGCCAGTGATCTGGTATCTTATTCCTTTGTGTGAAAATGGCCTATTTGATCTGCTGGCCATGTTGTATTTAAGTCTATTCTACAGTATACTATACCACTTGTTCTAATGGTATTTCTTGTCTGTTTTATCTGTTTCAGGTGAACAACATGGACTTCAGAGGCATGGTGCGTGAAGATGCTGTCCTCTACCTCCTAGACATTCCGAAAGGAGAAGATGTAACTATTCTTTCTCAACGGAAACCTGAAGGTACTGTGTAGTGGGGATGTATTGATCAGACTTTTTCCCTCCCCTATACCCGATACTGATACCTATACCTGGGTTTTGGGTATCGGCCGATGCTAAGTAGCGGTCCGATACCGGTGTAAAATTAATAAACTGTATTCCTCACTGTGAGGAAGAGACTCGGAATCATTTATGTGTATGTAAACATCAGATTTCACTTAATTGAATTGAATAGGTCAGCCCTATATCGAGCTGTTTGAGTCAGGGCCAATATCAGTGTCGGATTTATGCATGCCTGCTATATAGATAATAGCTGCTAATGAAACTAATAGAAATATATATTGCTATTGATAACAGATTTTTTGAAAATGAAAGCTAAATGCAGCAGATAAATACGAGCGCACACTAAAGTTGACAAACACCTGTGCATATACTTAAAAGGCATAAAAAGGCTAACATAAATTCAACAGCTTTTGTAGTGGAAGTCCAAATTAAGATGCACAATCAATATATAGCAGATTCAGTGAACTGTCCACACCAATGACAGTATAAAGTTGGGTGTGTCTGTATAGCAATAAATATTTATGCTAGATTTTTGAATACATTTACAGAGATGCACTGTGTAGATTGATAAAAGCAATGTACTCCTAATTGAACCCAGAGGTACACCAAATCCACCGTCAGGTTGAGTCATTTATATAGTTTTAGTTGTTAGCGGGATGTCAAGTCGATACCAAAATTCTGGAAATATGACGGTACTCATTTTTCTAGGTACCGGGGTTCCAACGCGTGGACGATGCCGACAAGTGCAGCTGCAGCGATCGCACCGTCGTGTATGGAGACCAGGGTTCAGTTTAAGATTTAACATTTGTCGGTTTTCGTGTCCGATACCTTCGTAGCTCCGGGTCAAAGCCTCGGTTTCTCTCAGTTTTGTGATATGTTGGAGAGCTAATTTAGGCAGACATTTCACTGTTGTGATCAACTCAAAATCACTAAAGATGACGAGCGCAAAGAACTGAATGTTGTGACTGTCACTGTAGGCAGAGTTAGGGACCGTCTTAAAAGTGCAATACGACCCATTTCAATCTTCAATTACTTTTTTGTCTTACTGTTACCTTGTTTGGGGTCCGCTCCTTGGACTTCGTCCCATGCTATTTTCTCTCTCTTCCTCCACTTTGCAAACAGCGCCATCACAATCATGTTGTGTTCACTTGATCACAATGTAAGCGCGATGTGCAACTGTGCAACTGTGCAATTGTCCGTGCAAAACAGTGCGCTATAAAATTATATGGATTAAACGAAGCATCGCTGCAAATAATTAGTGTCCATGCTTCTTGGTAATCGTTACCACCCTTAAGCATTTCACACCTGTGACTAGTTAAGTTAAAAAGTTAAGAAAATGTATTAATTCATTAGTTATGCACATTGTAATGTTGTAATTCCAATAGCTTGCTCATTTATGAATATTTTGACATCAAACCACCTTCCCTCTGTCCTGAACATCCACATCCACTCACAATTCTCACAGCTGTTATTTGTTATTTTTTTTATAAGGTTCAAATGTTTTAATTAAAGAGTGTATGTTTGCAGTACGTGGGATTTATTGTTTTGTTTTTAACCGTATTGAATTTGGTATCGTGATTAATGGAATTTCACTCGTATTGGTATTGACTACTAAATTTCTGATATTGTCACAACCCTAGTTGTTTTTGTAGTTTTATGGTCTTTAGTACTAGACCTTCAAGGTCAGTAGTAGGATTATGCCTTGTTATACTCAGTGTGGCTCATGTGGCAGAGCTTGTTAATTGGAAGATTGGAGGTTCAATCCCCGGCTCCTCCAGGCTGCATGTTGAAGTGTCCTTGGGCAAGATACTGAACCCCGAATTGCCCCCGATGGCTTAATGCCACCCCACTTAATGTGTGTGAATGTTAGATTCTGTTTGAGCACTTAGGCTCAGTTATGAATGTGTGTGAAGGTGCTATACCAATACAGAGCATTTACATTTACTTTCAGTGAGTAGATAGGCCCAGAATGACCGGGTGCCCCCCACCATTTGTCTTCTTTCAGTGTACAAGGACATTTTAGCATCTGGCAGAGGCGACTCTTTCTTCATCAGGACCCACTTTGAGTATGAGAAGGAGGCTCCTCAAAGTCTTCCTTTCACCAGAGGAGACATTTTCAAAGTGACAGACACACTTTATGATGGCAAACTAGGCAACTGGCTGGCAATCCGCTCTGACAAAGACAACCAGCTGCTGGAGAAAGGAATTATCCCCAACAAGAGCAGGTATGTGCAGGGACGGTGGTCATGTATGTAGGGTATTTGTTAAAATAATTGGTACTATTATTTATTTATATATATATATATATATATATATATATATATAAAAAATCTGTAATGTTAGTGTTGGTCATGGTAGCACAAATTCCAGTGATTAACTGGTTTTGGATCAGTTGGCTACAACTGATTGCTCAGATCAGCTCTACGGTCCAGCATAACAAGGTCTCTGCTTCCTCAAGAGACATACAAACCATGTAGGGTGGAAAGTTGAAACTTTAAGAATGACCAAACACAATTGGTTATTAGATGTGGTGCTGACTAAAACAACTTTTTATTTTGTGTTACAGAGCAGAGCAAATGTCCAACGCCCAGAATGCTGCTCGGGCAGCATCAGGCAACGACAGAGGAGACTTCTGGAGGTTGAGAGGTCAAAGGGCCGCAAAGAAGAAAGACATGCGCAAGAGCAGGGAGGACCTGAGCGCAGCTCCGGTCACAACACGATTCCCTGCCTACGAGAGAGTGGTGTTACGTGAAGGTACCCCCAAAAAAAGTTTATTCTACAGTTTGACACGGAATGTATTTTGCAGTCATTTGTTTATCCTGTGTACTTGTAGCTAAGTGTGTGTTCTGTTTGTTTGTTTCAGCTGGTTTCAGGAGACCTGTGGTGATATTTGGCCCTATTTCCGATGCAGTGAATGAAAAACTGGCCAACGACATGCCGAACATGTTTGTCGTCGCCAGTAAGTGCTTACATTATCACCTCTTCATTGAAGTTTTAAAATGTATGGAGAACACTCTGTGTGCCTGTGTAGTTTAACATAAATATTGAATTTGTGAAAGTATTTTAGGATGACGAATTCTTGCTCATGTATCATTTCTTTCCCAAGAAACGGAGCCGAAGGATGCAGGAAGTGAAAAATCCTCCGGAGTAGTGAGACTAAACACCATCAGACAAATCATTGAACAGGTATACTATTAAACCAAAATGCAGCTTCATGAGAATACTGTAAAAATCATCTAAACTTCATCCACCTCCCCGTTTCCTCAGGACCGCCACGCTCTGCTGGACGTGACTCCCAAAGCTGTGGACACTCTGAACTACACCCAGTGGTATCCCATTGTCATCTTTCTGAACCCAGACAGCAAACAAGGCGTCAAGACCATGAGGAACCGCCTCGTACCCGGCTCTTCCCGCAGTGCACGCAAACTGTATGAGCAGGCGGTCAAGCTGAGGAAGACCTGCTCACACCTTTTCACTGGTAGGTTTTATTAGGAGAATGGCTGTTATTCTGACAATAATAATTGTATAAAAGTTACAAGGTGTACAAGTAAAAAAAAAAAACAAGACAAAGATCAAGAAAATGCTCTTTTAAACCATTATTTTTAATAAAGGATGCAAGAGACGTAACTGAATCTTCACTCCTCAGTTCCTTTAGCTGCCTTTTCTTTACTTTTGTAAAGATTTTGTTCAGGAAATTGTTATTGTCTCACCACCTTCAACTTAAGAGTACTCCACAGATTTAACATTGCAGTCATATATAATATAAAAAAAAATCACCCTCTCACCCTCCTCGCGGGGTGGTACGTGTCATCCTCAAGCTCAGGTCCTCTACCAGAGGCCTGGGAGTTTGAGGGTTCTGCGCAGTATCTTAGCTGTTCCTTGGACTGCACTCTTCTGGACAGAGACCTCTGATGTTTTACCTGGAATCTGCTGTAGCCACTCTCCCAGTTTGGGGGTCACGGCCCCCAGTGGTCCGATTACCACTGGCACCACTGTTGCTCTTACTTTCCACACCTTTTCTAGCTCCTCTTTCAGCCCTTGGTATTTCTCAAGCTTCTCGTGTTCCTTCTTCTTGATGTTGCTGTCGCCTGGGATTGCCACTTCTATCGCTGCAGCCTTCTTCTGCTGTTTGTCGATCACCAGTTTGTCAGTCTGGATCTCCCACAGGATCTTAGCTTGGTCATTCTCAACTACCTTAGGAGGTGTCTTCCATTTTGCCATTTTGCCACATCTGCCTTAGGCAAGGTCCTTAATGCCACCAGCCTACCTCAGGCATGAGTGAAACCGCAAATACAAGAGCCATTCCGCTTTTTGTGTATCATTAAGGTTCACACTGATTAACTGACATATTATTGGTGATCTTGGCCTAACTTGTGGTGTGTGTTTGTTTGTTTTGCGCACATGTCTAGCGACAATCAACCTGAACTCGGCCAACGACGCATGGTACGGCAGCGTGAAAGATTCCATTCAGGAGCAGCAGGACAGAGCTGTGTGGGTGTGTGAGGGCAAGGTGAGTTTTTTTTATGTGTAAATGACAAACTGCTGTTGATAGACATTTAAAAAATGACATATGTTTTCACGTAAGTTTAATGGGCTCCAAGAATAGACCATTGCATGAACATTGCAGTTATGTGAGTCAGAACACACCCAGAATTGAGTTTGTCACTTCCTCTCCTCAGTTGGACGGTTCAGAGGAGGACCTGGATCTCCATGACGACCGCATGTCCTACCTATCAACGATGAGCGCAGACTACCTGAGCATGGACAGCCGCCTGAACAGCGACTACGAAGACACAGCGGATGAGGGCGGGGCTTACACTGACAATGAGCTGGACGAGCCATTGGACGAGCTCCAGCCGGTGTCGGCCATCAGTCGATCATCTGAGCCCGTACTGCCAGATGAGGTGGGAATGCCCGCTGATACCATATGAAATACTGAGAGCCCCCCTTTTAATTGTCACATGTTTAAAAATGTGTGTGTTTGCACAATCTGACCGTGACAACCCGTGTGTGTGTGTGTGTGTGTGTGTGTGTGTGTGTGCGTGTGTGTAGAAACCTCACCCTGAACCCCGGGTTCGTATAAGAAGGGCAGGGAGCAGGGAGAAGACAAACAGAGAGCCCAGCCCTCCCCCCTCATTTGTCCCTGAACCCCCGAAGGTAAGAACCCCCCCCCCCACTCTTCCTCCCCAAAATCTCTATATCTACACTTTTCCTGTAATGAGTAATACCAAAGTATGTCAAATTCAGACAGGAAATTAGTTGGGAGCTACGATTGGAAAAAAGATATTGGAACTAGTTTTGAATGTAGCAAATTTTATTAAGAACATATGTTCAAAACAGTACAAAATTACACATTGAGCTAAATACATAGACATAAAATGTCAACAACAAATAATTAATCCAGTACTCATATTAATAATAAAGCAGATAAGTAAATGAAAACATAAATATGAAAGTAAATAAATAAAAAAATTTTTTTTTTGCTTCAGGAGTTATTCAAAGAAAATCAAGTAAAAGCCATCTGCACATTATTTTTCGAGAGAGAGCAAGAGAGAGATAAAAATGTTAAAACCTTTTTACTTGAATCCTTGGACCAGCCTTTAAAGGTTCAGTGTTTAAGTTCTAGTGACATCTAGTAGTGAGGGTTGCGAATTGCACCTCCCTTTCCCTACCCAAGCGAGCAGTATAGCTACGGAGACAGGACAAAGATCTATGAGATAAGAGATTGCCATTCAAGAAATTAGTTTTCTTCTAGATACATTAAGAAATTATATAAATGATGTAAAACCATGTTTTATTTTTAATATTATTGTTACTTTTTCATTAATAAACAGCCACATGAAGAAATGAAGTGCTACATGATACTCCTGTAACACATTATTTTACATCTTTGGAGCTTTGGCTCGTCTGGACTAATATACCAAAGTAAATCAAAAACTATCACATCTAGTGCATCAAGTATGACCACTGACAGATACCAGGACAATGTAAGCCTCACTGTTTCTGCACCACAGTCCATTATAAACCATATAATACATAAAGTTTACAAAGGCATAGTCAATTATCAAAGATCCTCTCGCTTTGTTTAATTAGATAAGCAATCTGTAAATAATATTAAAATGTATTTTAGAATTTTTTGAAATACAACAGAAACACAAAGTAGTACTGACAGCCATAATTTCAGTTTACGGTGCAACGTTTTTAATGGGCATTTAGCATGTGAAAGTACAAATTACACATTTGTGTGCACAGTGGGAAGCAATATCCAATAACATTTTTTTAATGCAAATTCGGAAAGTATTTATTATTGGTCACTTGATAGGGACACGGTCTTGTTACATATCACCATTAGCAGTAAAAAGAAATACATGTGTTCTACCAGGGCAGTAAAATGTGAAGTTTAGCTGCTGGTCTGAGCTTCCCTGAGCTGTTTGTCTCAGGAAGGTAACTGCACATTTCTGTTCATGTAACAAAGCCACAACAAGCTGGAGAAGAACTACATGAAGTTACAATCCAAAAACATATTTTTTTCCAAATTTAGCAGGCTAATCTGAGCTTCGATGCTGGAAGCTGCCGTTTTATTGCCAATTAGCAATCAGCTGATTCTAACGAACGTAACATACAAAGCCAAAGCACAGCGCTGGAGAATAAACCAATCCAACTAACAATAAATGTTTTTCTACCAGTCAGTAAAAGCTTAGCTGGCTGATGCTTCCATGCTCTAAGCTAAGGTTTTATTGCCAGTTAACGTTACTGATCAGCTGATTGTCTCGCTAAGGTAACCGACAAAGCCAAACCACAGGCTGGAGAATAAGTAGGCGACATGAAATTAATCCATATTTCACACCACTGACAGGGGAAACATGTCACGGCTCTCTGTGATTATGACCAGCTTTCATTTGCATCGCTAAAGTCTGAGTTAATTTAATAAAGTTAATTACCTGTCCAGCAGAAAACAGACAACTTCAGCTCCGCTTTGAAAACATCTGTCCCACATTAACGTTATGGCCTTCCATCTGGGAAAATCCACAAAATCCGTGATTTCTGTTGTCTGTCCCAACGCCGTCTGTGCTGTCAGCTCTCGTGCTAAATAACACGTGTGTGCTCCTTCATTTGTCCAAATGTCACTTCTCTTCTTACTTCTAATAAACCAGAGGACTACACAGGGACTGTACATTACTATTATTATTTCCTTCTTTGTAAGTATTCAATGTAGTGACGGACATCTACATCTACACTACCGGAATTACACAAGCAGAAGAAGAACGCCGTGATGATGACGTGTTTGTTCGTTGTCGGCTATGGTAGAAACATGACGACAAAATACAGCGACCTCCACAGCAGGGGGTGCCCGCGGTTATGTAGATATAAATGTCTCATTCTAAGATAATAAAAACATAACGGTTCATTATGTAAGGACTTTACACACCACTGAAAACATAGTTATGGATCTTATATTGCATTTCTGTCGATAGAGCCTCAGAAATATTACACACTGGACCTTTAAAACACACCTAGAAGTGCAGAACAGAAGCTCGCAGGTCTGAACAGGCGTTTTAATGTGAAGGAGCACCGTGCTGAAGCAGGACATCCTCACCAGAACCCATCAGGCAGCTAAATAACGGTTTCAAATGGTCCAAATATGAACATACCTTTCCTGTGACAGGTGCGGGCTCAGACTCGGACTGAGTCATCACGCAGCTATGATTCACACTCCAGCAGCACCATCAGCAGTGACGCAGCGGGCGGAAACAAGCCGCCTCCCCCTCCTGTGGCCCAGAAGCCCCCCGTCACCCGTCTGAACCAGCCGGAGGAGGAGGACCCCGCCGCAACATCCTTCCTGGGCAAGGTGAGACAAATTAGTTTCTATTCCAACCTGTTAATATCCACTATATTATTATTACTATTATATCCATTGAATATAGTTTATTTCTGTCTACCATTTTATTATGTATATTGTCTGCTACATAGCAGTAGTTAACAAATTCGTAGCAATACGTGCGTCGAAGCATAGCTGCATCCCGTGTTAGTGGGATTCCCCCGGACAAGCTCCTGCCACAAGACCGCGCCTTCGACCGGCTAAAGTTTGGGAGTATTTTAGACAGACACTCAACAACGTGCTGCTCCGTGAGCTCTGTGAACTGGAAATGGCTTCACTGCTGTCGTTAGATTAAGCTATCCATGCATCCATCGTCAACCGCTTATCGTGCATACAGGGTCACACAGGGTGTTAGATTAATCGATCGAATTGAAAAAATAATCGTTACTTACAGCCCTATTTTATTGTAACAAATAAATCAACCTTGTAACCTAAATCTAAAACCTCCCTATTTTTCTTGCTCATCCTGCATTTAGAATATTTTTTCTTATGTTTAAATGAATTATATATTTCATTTTATTCCTCTTTTTTTCTTTCATTGCTTCTAATATGACTAGAAAATGGGTGACCAGGTAACTTAATGTGTCTGCGTTCGTCTTAAATGTTTGTGGCCCTCCTTTAACAGCCATAATTATTCACCATCCACAATAACACTGTTCTGGTGTCTGCATTTCATCAAATTCTCACACTCTCTCATATTAAAGACACTTTAATATGAGTTATGTCGTGCATCAACTAGTAATCATCAAAACTGGAATATTTAATCAATTTCTTTACTTTCTCCTAGATCAAAGCTTTTGAGAAGATGGACCACCTGGCCCGAGCTCAGAGACTCCTGGAGCTGCAAGAAGCAGAAAATGCTCGAGTCAGTTTCAGATGTTTTCATGTTTCTCTAAATACAGGCCTTATGTGTCCATATATACATTGAGAAAGTTATTGGTTGCTGTGGTCTTTCTACCATCTACTCCTTAAACAATGGGATTCTAATGTGAGTTATGATGGACAAAATCCACAGTCATGTTATTTGCACAAATGGATCTACAGTTAGACTGTGTGACAGTCTGTCGTGCAGCAAGGGTGTCAACGCATGAAGCACGTTTTGTCAGACCACAACGCAAAATCGGATGCGCTAAGGTGGCCAATCAAATGCATGCAAGAACGCATTCCTGGTAGATGTAAACAATGTGATGGAAGATTAAGTAGTTGCAAAATCCTGTCTGAGTATTATAAAAGGTCCTCGAATTCACCAATATTTTTACTCAAACTGGACTTCCTGGATCATATTTTGTCCTGCGGGTGGCTACAACAACACAACAATCAAAGCGCAGCCTGTATTTGGTATCAGTGCCCACTAACATGAGACTAAAAATTTTTGTCTTTTTAGTGGCCACTAAGGGTGATCGGCCACCGATAAGTATTGGCCCATAATTGTTTTAAATAGTTTGATCGGTGGTCTCTGTAAAGGCTGATCAGATGATGCAATACATTTTTACATTTTACACGTTTGTAAAGATAGTTAGCACTAAAGTCCTTTTCTGATGTGAATGGACTGACACGCCTAGTAAATTATTTTCAATGAGAGGCAAGCGGGCAGGAAGGGACGTGCGAGCGATCTGACAGGCGGAGCAACAGGCGGAGCAACAGGCGGGCGCGATTCTGTGAAGCGGTCGTGCTGGTGTCGGCCCCTCTCTCTTTCTTTACATCTCTCTGCTCTTCTCTCCACCCCTGGAAGAAAGCCGCCTGAGCTTTCCAGAATAAAACGCTGCTACTGCGGATCATCGACTCATGATGCTAAAGCCGTCATGGTGCCGGTTCTGCTTTATCTCGTTGTTGGTCGCATTTTTTTATAGTCTAAATTTATAAAGATGCCATTTTTCCTTTTTTGCAATATATTTAAGCTCTAAGCTGTTCTCAATAACCCAGCACTGCTGCTATGGTTTAAGTTGTGTCTATGTGAGAGGAAGTGGAATATGTTGCACATTTCCTGCCCATCAGTTCATGATGCGTTATCATCTTTGAATTGTAATACTTAGTATACATAGTTTTTAAGAATAGTTAAATAAATATATAATGCTACACGATAAACATGAAGCTTCAAATGGAGTAATCGGTATCAGCTGATATCCCTCCAGCAATCGGTGATGTGGATCTCTTGCATTGAAATGGCTTTAGGGAGGGAGCTCTTTACGACAAGTGTGGAGAGGAGGAATGATTACAGCAACCAATAGAGCTTTCAATGTACATGTGAGTATTGTTTTAAGGTAGTAAAAATATGAATGTCTCCCTTAAATAAGGAGTTCAACAAAGCTGCAAAAAGACTTGTAGCCTCTTGGGGTCCACGTTGAGTTTGGAGGTCTTGTGTTTTGTTTTTTTTAAATGTTGTATTGGTTCTGAATTTATCTGGGTTGGTTCTCTTCTCTCTACACAGTTGGAAATTGCACAGAAGCATCCAGACATCTACGCCGTCCCAGTCAAACTGCCAAAGCCCAACCTCAACCGTCCTCAGCCAATAGGGTGAGAGCATCACTCATCTTTGTAACGCAATTAAAAATCACATATTTATTAAGATGTGGTAGATAATTAAGCATTAGTTGTATAAAAGAGAACGCTAAACTGCTTGTGTGTGTGCGCGCAGTTCAAGCTCCAATCCCGAGCAGCAGGCTCCGTTCAGGCCACCGTACTCTGAGACCAGAGGACACGAGGACGACGAGGCCGAGTACCGCAGACAGCTGGCCGACCAGACCAAGAGAGGGTACTACAATCCTCAGAAATACAAAGACACGGAGCTGTAGGCCGGGAAACCAGGACGTGACATCACCGCTGCATGCGGCTGGATTCCTCCAACGTCATCGCTACAAGCAAACAGCGCTCGCTGCCTTGGTAACGGCTTAGGCAGCTTTACCTCTTTACCTTTTACATCAAGGTAAACTGTCAGAGCTTTGGTTGTAGTCACATTCCTGCGAAGATTTCCACACTACTTTCAGACACTTTTCAGCACTGCTGTCTCACTACTGTACGTGTTGTACAAAAGCCGTACGCTGATCCCTGCGACAATATTCTTATGAAGTGTGAGGTTTTATTTTTCCCCACTACATTAACACCTAGCCCCAGTTGTTGTATCTCGTGTATAACCATTGCATTTGAAAGAGCAAAGCATGTTTTTCTGAAAGAAAAATACCCCCATGTCATTTTCTTTTTTTTTTTCTTTTTTTTTTCTTTTTTTTTTTTTTTTGAATCCACAAAGACTCTTCTAAACATCTGGAAGAAAACTATTATGTCCCCTGCACAAGACAACCGCCATATTTCCTTGCTCATTTTGTAAAAAGAACAATCTAAAACGTGATGTTGTGTATAACATCAGAACACTAAGGAACAATACAGACAGCTTCTCATACATATTGACTAAGGACATATGACCGGCTACTCCAGCTACCTTTGTTTTGATTATGAAGCAATCACAACTTCTAAGCTCAAAAGCTTAATCGTGCAGCAGATTAAATCTTTTTCTCACCCAGGTAGTTCGAAGAGTCTTTGAGGATTCTGGAAATACCTTCAGAACATCTGTATGTGTTGTTAGATGACCATTTGGGTTTTTCAAAGATCACCAGGTATATATTTTTCCTTAAAACTGATGCTTTACCTCCTACACCATGCTGCAACCAAATCTTAGATACGGTACTGTAGACTGTGTACAGTATCTAGACTCTGGTTTTACATCTTATTACCAAGCTTTTTTTTTTTTCCCCCATTCATTGTTACAGCAGGCATGTTCATACAGTAATGAAGTGTTTCAGTGTGGGTTATGCACTCTGTCAGCAGCTGCTCTGATGTAATAGGTGTTAAACTTCCTCTTCTTATCACTCTCCTGCCAAGTCTTCTCTGGTTTATTGTAAGCCTCTACATTCCTGATTGGACATCTGTATATACACTACACCGTGTATTTTTGGTGCATTCTGGGAAGCGGCATATTTTCAAGTGCCTTGTAGCTCAAGGCACTGATGAACTTGTTCTTGCATATATGTTTTTTGTATTAAATATACAGTGAACTCAGTCGCGTCTTTGTACAGGGGAGCATCTGGAATGTGGTGATGACAATCATGTTTGATCAGTTTCTTGTCTTTTAGTTTGTGATTTTTCTCTTTTTTTTTTTTTTGTTTGTGTTCTCCTTAGTGTTACAGAACAGACACAATTCAAATAAATGAATTTTTTTTTTTTTTTACACTGTGCCTTTAAGTGTCAGGTTCCACGTTTGTTCATGGGGCAGTTTGGAGAGATTAAAGAACGGGGTAATCTTGAAACCAACTTGTTTGTCCCAGATGTCTGGGTGAGATGCAATTTACAGCATGTTCAAATGGCTAAAGCAGTGCACTCTTCTCTGGGAGGCATTCATAGGGTGCGTTAGTATTTTAATACATAGTACGCCAAATGCAGTATTCCAAAAATACCAGGATTTCCTACTGCATCTGGTCCCATTGTGCAGTATGCATGCTTTTCTGGCTATTCTGAACCGCAATAGTATGCTATTTGAAACGCCTACACTCTCACCTCGGTGGACAACTGGCCAATGACTGAAGTAGGGGTGTTTAGATAAAGAAAATTGTCTCTTTTCTCTTTTTAGATTCTGAAATGTTTTTAGAAAGATAATGGCTGGGTTTGAAAGGTTTCTTGCATACATCAAACATGCATTTATTTCTTATTACACTCGAACTATAGCATTTTCTGAATTAACACCCAACTGCATTCAGTTTAAATTCTGTTGAATAAAACAAACCAGAAATGACTGACCACTGCCTTTTCTTTAGTTTATTCAGCAGAATTGTACATGCATCCTCCTTTAACTTCACCACTTCAATTTAAAAGTTATTTATCATCTGGGTCGCCCTGACAATTTATAGGTCCAACATGATTAAAGTACATTCAGATATTACAGCTATTTGCCACCTAAATATGCACACAATAAAACCCACAATATCTCTTTGGTCCAACATAACACATCACATTAACACTCGGCCTAGTGAGATAATCTGTCTTCTGCTGTCATACTGTAGATGTACATGTTTACATGACAGTGTACTGTACAGATTAAGGCAAGTCAAGTGATATCAAACGGGACAAAGAGAGGAGAAGGTATTTAAAACAACTGAGATGGATGGACAGTAGTAAAGAGACTGAGTGATGTGGTAAAAAGAGTGAGAAGTGTGTGTTCAGATGTAGACGGGTTGCTCCTGTGCTGTCAGCAGACGGTACATGGCTGCAGGCATCGTCTTCATGTGGATCTGGAGCAGAAAGAAGCCAAATTATGAGAATAAAAAAAGCAGAACAAACATACTGACGTTTTTGATATTTTTAGACCCCAGCAGTACAGCTCAAAATTTTGACCAGTGTGGTGCTGCAGGAAAGGTCATGGGGTCAATCAATCTTCTTGGGAGGAGGAATGTGACACGTCTTTTAGACATTAAAACATTTATTTGGATGAAAATGGAGAGCAGAAATTTTGGCTCAATGGTGACACAACAGAGACCATGTGGTCTGTGATATAATTAGGATTCCCCCTCTGGGGAACTATGATGAAACTCCTGAGAATATGGCTGTGAATTTTTAGGTTAAGGTCATGAACCAAAGTATCCAAACTCATTCTGAATCATCTTTTTGGGACCATAAATACCGTAAAATCTCATAATACAAAGTATTCAAATAGTGCCCCCGGTCTGCAGTAATAAGGTCGGATGGGTGGTGGAATTAACTGTACTGTAAAAGCTGACATGGTGGCTCATTAAAGAAATACAGTTTTCATTCAGTAATTAAGTCCTGTTGCTTCACGCTTGTTGCTTTTTCAGTCTCTTATTAAGCTATCATCAATCATAAAAGCTATGCTAGAAATGATGCCCTTTCAGCTATGGGCTTGCTTTTACTGTGAAACATCTGTGCAGGAAGTGTTGAGTTTCACTGATAATAGCTTAACCACAAATTACATTTTTTTAAAAAGCATAGATCTGACAGGCACACTTTCATGCAGGCAAACCTCATGTGGGAACAAATGTTCTTGTATATTTTGGGAAATCCTTAACTTGATTTCAAAAAGAGACACTTGGCAGTGCTCCTACCTCTCCTATGGCGTTGGACAGAATCTGAACGATCTTCTCGTGAGGCGTCGCCACAACACTTTGGCTGTTGATCTCGATGATGCGGTGACCGACGCGGACGCCTCCTCTCTCAGCGATGCCTCCCCTCATCAGGCTGCAGATCTGCGGGCAGGAAGTTAAAAACGCAGGGAGAGTGGGCTCAAACTGGCAGCCTCCTGTATGTAAGAACATTATTCTGACACTGTAACATGTCCAGAACAATAACTGCTTCATGTCTTTTTCTAAGACACTGACACTACTTTTAGTGCACTGTTAAAATAAAAGCCTCTCTTGAACATTTACAGAGGACAGCAGGACTACCCCACAGTGGGACCACAGTTTGGCCACCTCCTTTGTGTCTGGGTGGGAGCTGCAGAGGAAGTGATCAGTACTCACAATGCCGTTCTGGACGCTAAAGCCCAGCTGGTATCTGAGGTCCGGCCTGCGGATGAGAACCATGGTGACAGGAGGACACCTGACAATGTTCATCTTGATCCTGGACTGAGACTTGAGACCCTGAAGGAATACAGAGTCAGGTTAGCTACAGGAGACGGACATCAAACAGGGACAAACACAGAGACATAGAGTTGTGGTAGAGGACATAGTTACAGGTGTGTGTGTGTGTGTGTGTGTGTGTGTGTGTGTGTGTGTGTGTGTGTGTGTGTGTGTGTGGGGGTTACAAAAAGATAATGACGTATAAACCAGAGTTTTTCTTATATAGCTAAAGGCAATTTATTAGATGTGTGTTAGTTAAAAAGTAAAATAGTTTTTGAGTAGTGCAGGTTTTTCACAATATGCAAGTTGTTTTCAACCATTTCAATATTGCGACGCATGGGGAAAATGGGGACATGAACACCGCCGACTAAGAATTAACTGAGACTATTTTGAGTTAACTCACTTACTTGCATGTTTAGGTTTTAAAAACACAGTAGCAGTACCTTGATGATGCTCTGGCAGGTGCTGAGCGGTAAACCCACCAGACTGGTCCCGTTTATGGTCATGATCTGGTCTCCGATGTTGAGTCGCCCAGACTTCTCAGCCGGACCAGCATGCATCATGCTGGCGATGATGACGGTGGGGAGGATGGAGCCCCAGCCCGACTCCACTATCACCACGCCCAGGATCTCTCCTTTCTGCTTCTCGATGTAAACCTGCAAGGAAACACGTCAAGCTTTGTTTGTGCAACTTCTCTAAGGCAGGACGGGCTCTTGTAGTGTCCTCATCATAAAGTCATGATTTGTAACCATTTCTGAACAGACTTCCTCCAGCTGGATAAACCATAGGATTAAATTAAAATCTTTAAACCCCTCCTGGTGAAGAAACACAGCATCAACGAGCTTATTGCGGCCAACAGCACCATTCAGAAAAAATGCGAGGCGGCAGCGGGAGGGGGGAGGAGGGTCTGAGGTCAGACCAGGTTGAGCGTCTCAAATTCACCTTCATACTGGGGTTAGTGAATTCTTCTTTTTTTTTTCAGGACAACTGTCACACAGCTGTGACTCCAAAACCAGCTGCTCATTTGAACCGCTGGAAGGCAAACTAGCAGAGCAGGCTGAGCAGAAAACTAATGGCACTGGCTCAGTGTTTAAATATTAACATGACTTGACCTGAACTGAAGGCTTGTGTTATTCTTAATCTGCACAAAAGTTGCACAAATCATACAATACATAAAGATCAGCCAGTATATAAAGTGAAGTGTTCAATTAAAGTCAAGCAGAAGTTTATTTTGTCAAGTTGAAACTGACCCCAGTGGAAAAATACACATTATTTAAGCACAAGTAGTAAATGAATATCCTCTGTGACTGCGCTGCCACCTGCTGGTTCACTTACGTCTCTGCAGTTCTCTGACTTGGAGAAGTGAATGAGGTCGTCGTTGTACATGTCCTGAGTGTTGAGCAGGTCGCTGTACTCCCTCTGGCTCAGATCCTCGGGGTCGATGCCGTTGGCCCTGAGGAACTCCTGGTAGGCGACGCTGAAAGACTGACCGATAGACTGAGCGATCAGCTGGGCCTGAGAGAGCGGGAAAGACGAGGACGGCGTGAAATGACGGTCATTTTGATACTCCCTGCCTCTGTCTGCGCAGGCCTCGTGTTTAAAAGGCTGGTTTCCATCACCCTATAAGACTCATGCATTGTACTGCAACACTTGTGAGAACCATTACTACGTGCATTCCTTACTCACACTACCTTACCCCAACCAGAACCAGAAATTCTAACCTTAACTCTCATCAATTCTTCAAGGCCTTGACATACATACAATGACAAACATATTTTACAATACTTCCATGCATTAATCAGGATTTAGCAATATTTTAATCACAATCTGGTTTGTTTGCTTTTGTTTGTTAAGTTTGTTTGAGTTTTTAAGTGTTAAACTAAACACATATTGAATATGTTTGATGCATAATCAAACATATCAGTGGTACCTTTCCTAATGTACTTCTTAGTGGCAGATGTTGCTACATAAAAGAAAAACACTGAAAGGAATTCAGGTGGTTCTTGGACGTAAAGGCAACTAGTTTCCTAGCTAACAAGATCCAGCACATAAACAGTGAGTTGGTGGTGTATTTGTCTGCTTTTGGTGAAGGCTAACAGTTTTCCCTGCTTCCAGTGTTTATGCAAACATTATAATCAAGTACTCACATCCTCGGACTCGAAGACGTGGCAGATCATTCTGTACAGCCGTCGGTCATCGTGGCTCATGGTGGTTTGCTCAGCTGTGCTGTCCAGGTTTTCCTGTGCGCTGCGGGACCGCACCATCTTCCCCCGGGCCATCAGCACAACCATGTTACCGATGTCAGCTATGTAGGAGATCGTCCTCAGTGGCAGGTCCATTAAAGACTCCTGGTGATCCAAAAAAGACAGAGGTACTTTTAATAAATCAGTTTTCTATGGGTCCCTGGTAACAACGTGTTACTGTGACATTATACCTGCTAAATAAAGAGGTTTTTTAATGAGGTTTGGAAAGAAAACTTGTTGCTCGGGTACTGTCAGCTTTGTTTTATGGGATCAACACCTTTTGTACGATGACATCGTCCCTCAAGTATTGAAAGATGTAAAAAAGATGTAAAGTATTTATTGATGAAGTCAGGTAAGTCAAAGCATACAGTCATTTTTATACCTGAGTGTCTGCATTGAGGACTTTGATCCTCTGCGTGGACATGAACAGATCAACCTCAGCAGTTGATGGAACCTCCCCGTCGGGGCTCTGCACAGCCGGAGAGAAACCACGAGAAAGGATGTGAACAGATGAAGCAACAGGTTGATGAACAGCAGCGAAGGAGACATGAGCGGGCGTCACAACGGTCAAGAGTCATCAAATGTAACGGCTACAGAGACTCAATGAATGAAAGCAAAACACCAATGTCTCGTGCAATCTGCACACGATAAGCGAAAGGAAATTATTATTTAAGTTAAAATGAAGAGATGACAGGAAAATAAAAAGGTAAGTAAAGACCCTAAAAGGCCTTACATATGAAGACAGAGAGATCTGTTCACATCTAACATTAGCATTTGACCTCAGATGTCTGTGCACAAAATTCATCTTTTACATGAAACATATACAATCACAAAGCAAACGTACCTTTTTCCTGTTCTTTGCCTGCTTCTGAGCAGCCTGCGGAGATCAGAGAGCAGAATAGAGACTCAGAAAGAGACAAATCAAGACAACAGTACGAGAATATTGCTTTTTGGGTGGATCGCCAAAAACCCAATCGCCTCATTCACTGTGGACTGTCTCCATTCCAAATGCCAAATTAAAGGACAAAAGGACCTTAGTGGTGTATGTTGTGTGTGCGCGAGTGTGTGTGTGTGGGAGGACAGTGATGTTACTGTCTATCACATCTGACAACAGCAGGCTGCCAGGGGCCTTTGCAGCAAACATTATCAAAAGTTTCCTCTTCATCAATGTGACACAAACGACCCTGAAGAAAGACAAGCGACCTTCTGGTGTTTCTGGCAGACGCCTCATCACAGCCCAGGGTTTGTGTTTCCAAATGTTGGCTAGCTTGTGCCTCCATTCACACTCACTAAACTCTACCGGTGTTGATTCAAGGTTTAAAATCCAAACCTCTCTGCTCACCCTCATCAGCAGAGATGCCATTAAAGTGGATTTAATCTGTGAATTCAACGGGATGTGGCCCCGAATGTAGTACACTGTGTAAGCCATGTTAAGAGTTGAATGATTAAGAATAGTTATGTTAAAATCTCGTTTTTATAGGTGTCATTTTCAAGTTCAAGCATAGCTGCACTTTTAATTATTAAACTGTGTGAAGGCAGGTCTTTTTCTAAATAAACAACCTAGCTAATGGCATCACGTTGTTTTCAGAAAGGTAGTTAGCAGCTGGCGCTCTGGTTGTCGAGTGTTGATAATTAATGATTAATGACAGCAGGCGTGTAGTGAACAGTAGCTGGAATCCCTCGGTTAAAGTGGAATGAGATGAGTTTGTTTGGATTTGACTGGTACAAACGTGTCTTGTTTGATACGATGCGGACCACAAAGGCTTTGAAAAGTTGAAAGGGAATCGTCATAATTGCTGTTGGATATTTTTCCACCAATCCTTCAGCCCTAACTATATTAAGAGCCACTAAGCATACGTGCGGCTATGATGCATTTAAAACAGGCCTTTTAGTAAAGACTATAAAAAGGATCAATTAGGGGCCTTATCAAGTCACCCAAATGTAATTTCTCTCACAATTTTAGGTTTATTTTATTTTACAGCTACATATATATTTATTAAGTGTTTTAATGCGGGGACTGTACTGTTAAAACTCTGAAAATATAACTGGAGGTTATGAAACCGGCAATGGTAAGCAGCCTCATGGTGCTAGCTAGTTTTTATTCACTGTAGGCAGGAATATGTACGGTTTTTTTGTCTAAACTGTTCCAGACCCTGCCAGATGCTCTCATTTCAACCACGCTGCTCGCGGGCTCCTCGTCCTCATCAGCTCGAGTCTGACTCCTGAGCCGTCACGGACGTCACCGTATATCACTGTGTTAAGAGCCGCCATGTCACCTTCAGTATGTCATTCATCTATATTTGGCAGACAATCTCATACAATAATCACCATCCGTCTTTCTATGCCATCCTCGACTGTCCCCAATGTAAGGCTTTGGCTGCTGAAGTCAGTGTCCTTCTTCATAAAAGATCTCTGCATTTTTATCAGTTTGTGAGCTATATTATTTTGTATTTTAAAAAAATACCACAAGAGAAAATAAAAAGATAAGATCACGAATGTGAGAAAATATAAATAGGCTGTTTTTAAATGCAGGTGTGGGAAATCCTGACATGCAACAATTGCAGAAATGTATGTAAGTAAGCCCCTGAATCCAGTCCATTGTGTGAGTATTCACCCGATAGTGACCTTATTAAACGGATCAGGTATCAGCCAGGCATGACTGATCCACATTAAATACAGTTTTCTGTTCCAGTCAGTTCATTTGCTGAGGTTAACTTACACTAACTGCATAAAGCCAGCGCTGATACTAAATCATCATTTTCTGCTTCACATACTTCACAATGAATACATTTCAATGTGACGGTCTTAACTTGGGAGTTAATGTTACCAAAAACTTCTACAACTGGATTCAGACGTTATCTTGAATTTCAGATCGGTTCTGAGCCACTACCACGAATCTGACAAGTGAGATGTCAGCTCACCCAGCCTGTTAGACAGCGAGCCTCCACTCTGTCTTTTCCATTCCAGTGAAATAACTTATGTATCCCCCCCCCATCATTATACCGTCTCTAACCCTCTCCTTCCCTCAGTGTCTCAGACCTTAACGGAGGCGATGTCCTGGAACTGTCAGTCAACCGTCCGGAAAGCAGAGTTCGGCTGAGCTCCTGTCCTCTTCCTGCCTCTGACATTCTTTACATGTCTCTCCAAAAATGGCATTACGTCTTACTGGTCATCTCTCACGCTCGCACAGTTCCATGTTTGAATGCCACGCTGTCACCGTAAGCCATCTTTCCCCACTCACTGCCCTCAACTGACCGCATATATGTTTTCGTTTTCGTGTGTGTCCAATATCAGCAATGGATATTTCTTCTCACGTGAACAGCAAAAGCATCCCACCTGAAACCATATATGATTCAAGCAACATTTAATGTACTGATATACTTAGCTGAATCACTGTGATCAAAGTTAAAAGTGTTTTCCTTAGCGTGATGCCTGTTTGACATCATGCGCTGCGACTGGAGCAGAAAGCGGAGTCTAGAGTCTCCGGGGCTTCGCAGCCTTGATCAACAATTTATATAACATCCAGCGGAGCCGAGGAGAAAAGCCTGTATGACTGCGGATCAGGAGCAGCGATCTGTGGATGATGCATTGTGCAGAAACCCGGGGACTTTTCGCCCGCTGGCTGTGTGTGTTGCCTGCTGAGGGTTTCTGACTTTAAAAAGACCCAAATATGAAGCGAACTTCAGTTACATCACTGATGATGTGTCCAAGTGTGTTAGAAAATATATCTCCAAATGACGAATCTGTTGTAGGCACTATTATTAATTCAAAAACGTAACCCCTATATATACAGTCTAACAAGATGTAAGGTTGTGAAAATGATCTTATACCACACTGTCTGACAGTATCACAAAGTGTTAACCACACCACTGCGCCACTTTGCCATTAGTTTGAGCACAACTCTGGTCGTGGGTATTACATATAAACTTCTAATTATTTATTTTTTACTTTTCTCTATTGATCTGTTACTTTTCTTGTCTCCTCTGAATTAGCTTGTTCCAACTCTTTACTGAAGCAAGTTTATACTTGAAATGCTAAAAATCCAGATTCTATGATTTTTTTTTTTATGGCTTTACTATTTCATCAAATGGGAATATTGTAAATGTCTTGTGCATCATTTCAGACACATAACCCCAAATTCAAATTTTTGGAGGCTGAAGAAATAAGAAAATGTTTCTCTTCAGAGATATGACATTTTTATTTTATTTCTATAACAAGATGTAAAATATATGAACTAATATTTAGCCTTTGAATTGGAGTAGTCTGTCAACAAAGGCAGGGATTGTACAAATAAATTTATAAACTAAAAATGGGCATCTTCAAGAGCTTCACTATGAGAAATAGAGGCTGTGTCAGAAATCGCTCCGTACCCTCTGCCATCTATTCTAGTGTCTGAATTCTGAACTGAACGATATAATGCTCGAAAATATTCCTACAATGGAACGAAATAAGTAATGTCCATGGCACGTACCTGTATTCCACTTTCTGCTGACTATCCCACAATGCAATATGGCGCATTTTAATGAGGCAACACATTACAGTCAGGCAACACTACCATTGTCAGCGACGGTGATTGGCACGTTTCCGGAATCTTAATTTACTTATGTATTTTCCTGTTCTTCCTCCACTATAAGACCGCGGAATTAAATCAAATAATCTGTGGTTTGCTCTCACCCGGACTCTGTTCATGGCCTCCTGGGCCTGCTGCATGCGGGCGCTCTTTGTGGGCGTCCTCTCTGACAGCAGGTGGGTGCAGCCCAGGTAGGTCGCCGCAAAGATGATGCCGTCAATAAGGTCTTCAGGGTCACATGGTCCCGGGACTGGCATGAATCAAATGCATTCGTTATGCACATGTTCACACATGCTTATACGTACCAGCACACAAACATACAGATTAAAAAATTAAGCTACGGCAATGATCTGGTAGAAAATTAGCCCAACATCTACAATATTGATACAGTTTTGAAATATGAGAGGACAGCCATGAACATTACTGAACAAAACTAAACCGCTTTTAAGATGTAATAGTATTCATGTCAACAGATGAAAAGAATGGCTGAGGATATTATGATTTTCATGCGCGAGGCCACTCACCGTCCACAAACGTTGGAAACGGAGGAAGAGATCTACGAATCTGAGAAGGCACGAAAAGGAAAAACATCACCATCCTTCTTATTTCTCTCTCAGGTCTCTCCTAACTTATTTAATACTGCCAGACTTTAACTGCTGTCAGCCTTTTTAGCCGCTGGCAAATAAACCCCTTGTAAAAGATGCCTCCCTGACTTTGCAGGATTCATCATCCACGTTGCCATGGATTCAGTGAGCTATGCCGTCGTCTACAACGTGAGCCCAGGTTTTTTTTAGCCTGTATTTGCTAACATGTTGGCAAATTGGCAGCATTAAATGTATGGAAAATTAGCAATTAGAGGTTTCTGTTTGAAATGTATCTATGGATGTGCAGACGACTGACACTGGATTACTTTAATACTGAAGAAAACTTAAAATGTGGTGAATCCTGCAAGTTCTGGAGTTATAAAGGAACTGCATTTTTTTGATTTATGAATGTTTATTCACAAACTCTCACCTCCTGGACAGACGGCTGCTGTTGAGGCGACAGTGGTTGAACCTGTGGTCGCGGCTGCGGAGCCGGCAGCTGCTGATGCTGTGGATGCTGACGTTGTTGATGCTGATTGGGCGGCATGTGCGCATACGGTTGGGGCTTTGTGTATGTCTGCGGAGGCCTCGCGGCGTCCCTCTGCTGTGGATGGTGGCCTTGGCGGTGGTGATGGCTGTGTTGGGGCTGCGGTTGGTGATAATGCTGAGGATGAGGAAGTGCTCTTGCGGACTCAGCCCTCAGCGGGCTAACCGGCTCCCGGACTGGAAGCGTAGCGGGGGCGTAGCGGGGCGGAGACTCAGACACTGACTTCGAAGGGGAGTGAGGAGAGGACTGAGAGAAGGAAACCGGGAGAGAGGAGAGAGTAAGAAAAAAATATTTTACAAAACACTATTTTGAACCTGCAATGCATCTACAGCAACTCAGCTGACACCTCATTCTGACAACACATGATTCAGGATTTAGGCATTAATCCAAGTAACGCAACATGAAATGAGAGCCAGGGATGTGAATCTTAAGTTTGCTTTCTTCCTGAAAGATCAAAGTTTACTTATTGCAACACTGCAGTACGGCCTCAAAGGTATAGCTCAGTATTTTGGGAAAGAAATAGAAATAGCTGCAAGATAAAATGGTTACTTTTTCACTCCTGCTCATGCATTTTGGAGCTTCTACCCATATGAGAGACCACTGTTAAATGTGCAAAACAGGACTACAGGAACATTAACAAAATCTGACTAAACCGGCCAACTCCTTTTAAAGAGTGCGATAACACGCGCAGATCTATTCTTCCAAAAAACTGAAACTCTGATTGTATCTCCTTGTCCCACTGCTTCCTCGCTTTATAAGGAAAAGTGCAACATCAGGTCCAGAGGAATCAAAACTGTTCTGATGAGCCAATTTGGCTTCTAACGGGAGCCGATGACGGCTCTTTGGGAGACATATTTTTACGTAAAAAACAATAAAAAGTAAGCATTAATGATGCGTGAAGTCATGCTTACGTGGCCAGCTGTAGTCTGCAGTGGGTAAACATCCTCTGTGGGGCTGACCTCCTGCCTCATCACCCATATTGGCTCCACAGGCTGGTCAGGGGTGTACGGGGAGCGTACTGTCTTAGTCTTCACCTCCTCGATCGCCTCCTTAATGTCTTTAATCACCAGGCTGATGGCGTCTCCTGAGCCCCTCATACCTTCCTCCCCTTGGAGACCCACCGTGTTTCGCTCCTCCTGGCTCTCACCTGAGCTGATCTGCCCGGACATGGGGCTTTTAGCCTGGCTTTCTGCTTGTCTGGGTGCCTGCCGGCGATTTTTGGGAATGGGACTTTGATCGGCGCTGTCCCCCTCACTGTCAGACTGTCCATCATAGTGGTGCAGTCGGCAGCCAACAGAGCGGTCCGGAGGGGAGTGATGTGATCCGCGGTCTCTGGTCTGCCTAGGGGCATAATGGGAGCCCTTGGTGGGGGATGGTGGAGCCCCTCTTTGTACATTCTCCTGTCTATGGCTGGTAAAGGGCTCTTGGCGGGACTCCTGCTGGGCCTCATTAGGCTCAGTCCTCCAACCAGATTGCCTGCGAGGTTCTCTGTGTAACTCGGGGTAGGATGTCGTGAGGGGCTCAGGAAAAGAGTTAGGATGGGATTTTAGCTCTGAGTACGACTTGTACACAGGCTCAGCGTATGATTTTTGGTGGGACTCTGAATAAAAGTCTGCATAGGTTTTTGGATAAGATTCAGAGCACGATTCAGAATAATCCTCATCTTCTTCTTCTTCGGGTGGCAGATCGTTGTCGGGCAGTGGGCTCACACTGGTGTCCTCACTGAAGTGGTCCATCTGGGGAAAAGGTGGAACGTCAGGGGACGAAGGAGGAGTAGGTGACTGGAGCGGCGGCGGGCTGTGGAGAGGTCCGTCCATACTGAGCGAGGCTGCGCTCTCCGTGTCGGAGCAGAGATCCGTGATTTCACTTCCCTGAGCTGCAATGTCCTCCCTTACATCGTCCATCACTTCTTCCTGATCCTCCTCAACCCTCTCTGCACATCCCTCTGCTCTGTCATCGACTGCCTGCATGTCATCGTGGCTGCAGCTGGTGTGACCTGTGGTTGTGCGATGATCTCCATCATCCTCCGCCAGTCCTTGTTCTTCCTTCTCCTTAACTTCCTCCGATTCCTCTTGACATTCCACTTTACGCTCCTGGAGGTCCTCTTCTGCCTCAGCAGGGGGAGTGTGTTGGGGGTGAAGTTGCATGTTATAGGTTGCAGGACGAGGTGAGAGGTGGGTTGGGGTGACAACAGCAACGGGAGTCTGGTGCGGAGAACCCCTGTCCTGCGACTGGTCCGTTACAGGATCATCTGATGAGCGTTGCTGTACCAACGCCTCTGCTGGACCCTCTCTTTCATCTGCACCAGGTGAAGAGTCCTGCATCATTCCCATTGGTTGCCTCTGTCTGTGACCTCTGAGCCTGGGGTTCGGGTCACCATGACGGCGGTAACGGGCAACAGCAGGGCGGGGTTGCTGGACAGAACGAAGCTCAGTGTCTCGACTCTCGGCCCCATCCAACCGTGAAGGTACCACCCCAGGGGCCAGACCAGGAATCTGAGACTGGCTTTCGCCCTGCCCCTGCCCTGATGGAGGCCGCCGGCGATGCCGATGGGGTCCACGACCCGTGGGCGCGTGGTGGTGTTGAGGAGGGTGATGATGATGAGGGTGATGATGATGGGGATTTAGTTCCCCATCCTGGTTGAGCATCTGGCATGGCCTCCAGGACCGACGTAAAGGGGGTTCCCCGGGTGTCGTCCCGTTCAGCTGCCTGCTCCTCGGAAGCACATTGTGCCCCTCGCCTGCGTCCCCGGATGCTTCTCCCTGATACTTGTGGCTCATGGCTGGGGCGTGATCGGACTCCAATTTTCAGAACATGCTCCTCTTGTCTCCAAGAAAACCCCACTCATAGCACGGTCTGGGAGAGACAAAGACAGGAAATAGTTCAATCAAAGACCTAATTAGGGACTGGATATTTAGTGTCAGTAGTTTGTAAGTACAGACTCAATGTTTCTATAGGAATCAGTATCAAAAAATGGCACTAAATGCTGGCTTCCTAGTCTCACTTAGTCTTTGAACAGATATTCAGTTTAATTTTGTTTTTTTTGTTTTTGACTGAATTGAATTTAGATGTTTGTGCATTTGCGATATGTGCGACAGTGAACTGAAATCTTACAATATCCTCGGTTATTTAACTAATGTCATCAGTCTGTAGATCATATTCATTCCACCAGTTGATGGGTGCCCCATACCACACTTCAACTTCTGTAGTCAGAGGTCACCAAGTATTCTAGAGCAAAATACAACACACAGCAGACCATCAAACACTCAAACACAGACCCACACAATGCTGAACCAGAACCAAAGACACAGCCATAAAATAGAGGCCGCATTATCATCTCTAATTCCTAATTCTTATCATTTTAATTTTAAAGTTTCAACTTTTTATTTGCAATATTTGCAAATCTTTTTTAGCAAATATCTCCTTTCTTCTTGCTCATGTTGACTGTGAATACAATGTATTATGTTCAATAAAGCAGTTGTCAAACACTGCTGGGGAACTGGCAATTGCTGGATCTCTTCCCTGCTCTATATAAAAAGTGCAGTGAGATGATTTTTGTTATGAATTGGCGCTACATAAATTAAACTGAAACTGAATACATGTGAAATAACAAACCTGGATTTTAACATTTACCAGAGTGAAAACAAATGGCTGCTTATAGTAAAAAGACTTACAAAAGACTTAAAATGTAATAACAAACTCTATATTGATGTCAAAATGTATCTCTACAATAACTAATCCTCTATTTCACTGGTCATGCCTAAGCACCAGTGTTAGCTGACATTTAGATAAAATATGAATATAGTGGTAATGAAATGATATGATGGGCTCTCAGCTAGCTAACATTAGACAGCACATTTTAAGTAAAAGAAATGCTAATTATGAAACTGGGAAAGGTGGGAAAGTTAAGTGTAGCTAACTACTGACATTAAATTACAGTGTCTCCACCAGCGTGTGGTTGACTGGACTGTAGCTGCTGCTGCTGATGTGGGCAGACAAGATGTTCAACTAACGTCAAGGTTAGGAAATGGTATGGGCCATTTTAGGGATGTTTGAAATCATATTTTAAGTGTCTTGAATATAAGGCATGAATATGGGACATAGATTGTATTATTTACAAATACGAAAGACCCCCCTGAACTTGTTTTTGCCTCTTTTGGGGGGGTCCAAACCTTAACTAGGGGGGTCAGACGCCCCCGATCCCCCCCTGTAATTCGAACCATGTATTTGGGTATTGGGCTGTTGGTCAGACAAAACAAGCAATATGAAGACATCACGTCCTTGGGGTTTGGGATATTGAGACATGCATTTGTGCGGTGTGGTAGGCAAAGTATTAACTTCTCTTGCAAGCTCTAGGTACTTATTCATTATTCACATAGGCCTAACTAGGCCTACTTCTGCCATTGTCCCCATTATATAAATTGAGAAAACAGCTACAGAATTACTAAAAGACAGAATTGGTCAGCTGTAAGCACCGCCACCTTACAGCAAGAAGGTTCTGTGTTTGAACGTGCCGGGTGGCTGAAGCCTTTCTGTGTGGAGTTTGCATGTTCTCCCTGTGCCTGCAGGCCACGGTCCAAAGACATGCAGGCTAAGTCTCTATGCATCTGCCCTGTGATTGACTGGCGACCTGTCCAGGGGGTACCCCTGCCTTTCCAGCCACTCCCATGACCCTCAAGGATAAGCGAGTACAGCCGATGGACAGAAGAAGAAGATATACTTTATACAGGAAGACATGAGGATGCAGCCAGGAGGAACCAGGCGGCAGGCTTTTCGTCCCACCTACTGAGTGAGGTCATGGTTGGATGGTTTGTGGCTACAACCGTGGCTACCCCCCGTCCAGTCCATCTTTGTAACAGCCTCCCACTAGAGTGATTTATCATCTTAATGTGGTCCTCTCGCGGACCAGCTTAATCATCAGAGAACATCCGCTATAATTTAGATAGACTTTATTAGTGAGGCTAGGTATCAGGTCGAGGACTCCCTGTCTCTATATTGCTAATAGCAAAAACTTAAATCCTCTGGGATTCATCTCAGTGCGCAGTGCACTTTAATCTGCACCACATTCATCTGTCCACCAGCAGCTGGCAGATGGCACAGCCGGGAAGAGAGAAAAGGACGAGGAGGAGGAGGCAGGGGCACAAGGACAAGGAGGGACATTCTCTGGTATCAGATAAGATCTGACAGAGAGAGATGAATAGGGCAGCGATCTGAATAATAAATGCCCTCTGTGAGTGAGTTTTGATATTTATTCAATATGACAAGGCTATCAGGGTATCCAACAGTTATGTCTTATCGCAGGCTTCACCGTGTCTGAGGTCAACGAGCTGAGAAAGGACACAACAACATAATCCTACCAAATGTTGCAGAAATTACAAATTGGTTCAAGAAAAGGTAATCAATGGAGAAAACTGGGCAGTCTTATTTAAAGAAAGAAAACCTTGTTTATGAAGGCCTACATGAAAGCTTAACAAAATGTCTCATTATTGCTACTCGATATTTTTCACTGAAGCTGCCTTCATATGTCAATTATCTGGAGAATCCCTAAATGTGTGACGGTATCCATGAGACATCTACGTTTCGCTCATTGAAGGTGGGGTATGCGATTCTAATCCAGTATACATCTTTTTGTCAATATCAGCAAATATCTCCTCAGGGTCCACTAGCTGTCTGTTCTGTGTGTGCACAGGAAAAGAAAATCAGTGTACTCAGCTCTGGCTCTGTAAGTAGGAAACCAACAAACTGGCCTGCACCCTGCCAAACAACAGCCAGGATTTGCGTGACAGGTAACAATGACTTGTCCACGAACATTCAGCTCACTTTCTAGTTTGCAAAAACATGCTGTTGCTGCGATGTTATCTACAGCAGCAAGAGAGTTGTAGAGCGTGTTAGCTTCGCAGCAGTAACTGTAATGACAGACTGCTAACCCACAACTTAGCTAACGTTAGTTACATGGGTCACATGTTTTTGTTCGCTCTAAAAAAACTCTAAAAAATATATATATACTTGAAAAGCAAGTATATATATTTTTTCAGGAACACTTTTAGCCCAACTGGGCAATTGTTTCAATATCACAATTCATTCACATTTTTATATTTTTATTTTTATTAAGGCTGCAACAAACATTTTTTTCCCTATATTATTGATGTACCTATACTTTTTTATTAACAGATAAATAATTTAGTCTATTAAAAAAATTTCGAAAATGTCTCCCCTAATTTAAAGGGCAGTTGTGCAGAATTGACTTTAAGGAATTCCTTCACTCCTGAAATTCACTTAAGGATGTAATATTATTCTTTTAAGGATATTACTTAAATATTTGATGGGTTAAATTTGTTTAACTTGTTTTTGTTGGGGTTTTTTTTGGTGAGGAAATCTTGAAAGAACTAAGTGAGTGTGATTCTAAGTACAAGTATACAGAGTCATTTTGTATCTTCAATTCTTGCTTACATCTTCGTAGGTTAATTTACAATCTATTTGATCCACTGCATCAATAGAGTGCACTTCTTGTAACCTTAGTGAACTAATGATCAGCTAACTGTCCTAACTGCCAATTACTGCAGCTCCTCTTGAAAAGAGGCAGCACAAGATTTACTGATGTGGTTGCAGTCTTATATGTGCAGACATATAAACTACACTTGAACATCGAACATGTGGATAGAGCGAAGACACAGGGGGCAAAGGTTAATGTTGATCCTGTAATCTGAGCACAAACCACGACTGCTAGGGAGGCAACATGATGGGATGCAGCAGGAGCGAGGGCGGACTCCCAGGGTGGCTAATGTCCCTCTCGGCCTGGAGTTTAGGACCGGATGGCAATGGTATGGTGATGGGTCGGGTCGGAGTTCCCAGGTCACAGATGGCCTTGGCAGCGTGGCAGTGGAACGTACAGGCCTACAGAGCTGTGAGCCGGGCACTGCACTTCCATCTGTCAGGCTGCAGTGAAAGCCGGGGGGGATTTACTAGCCCATTAACTTGCTGATCTTATACTGACACACAAGCACACACCGATGACACACACGCGTGCTATATGTACATGCAAGGACCTTCACTTATTACATCTATTCACAAGCCTGTAACTTCCTTTACTACATGCCTAACAGTAATTTTGATTGAATTAAGGCTGCATCCAACTATTATTTTTATTAGCCAGGTCCCTGATTCATTAATTAACAGATGAATCATTTAGTCTATAAAATGTCATTGTAATGTGATGATATTTTGGGGTCTGACAAGACTATTAGTCCTTTTAGAAGGTATTTACACAATCATCACTTCTGTGAATATGATGGCCAAACAGGTAGAGGCATTCAGTGGTCCCACTCACACACAACAACCAAATACGTAAACGTGTCAGATTACTAAATATGAATCTGTTTTACTTATTGCTCATTTATTGTGGACCATGTCCAATTAAAAAACGGCTGCACCTGAGTTAGCTTTAAGCTAATTTGCACGTGCAGCCCCATGAAAACGCAAAATACAACAGTACAAAATAGCAATTTGACAAATATCCAGGAGCAGTAAAACACTTTACACCATCATGGTGAATTAAGTAGATTATAAATGGATTTTGATAGAAGGGTTTAAAAGTGATCCTGGACATGACTGTGTTGTTTTAGGCACTCATTTCATACTCAAACATTTAAAACGAGGTTAACACACAGAAATACTGGATGGTGCAGTGATCAGGAATTAACAAATGAAACCATGCATTATGCAGGTAGTATTTCACGCTATTATACTGAATAAAATGTTGCCCTTAACCCAGGCCCTAATACTAATTCAGCCTAAAGTCCTAATAAGTGCTGCCACAAATAGTTGATTGTTTGATGTCAGTCAGCAGAAATGTAACAATTTTGATAATTGATTTATCTTTTTCGAGCAAAAACATGCCAACTATTACCTAGTCCTAGCCACTCAATAGTAAGCACTTGATGCCTTTCTTATTCAAATTATGCAACAGTAAACTGATCTTTGGGTTTTGGACTGTTGGTCGAACAAAACAAGCAACTTAAAGACTCTGTTAAATTGTGATGGGCATTTTTGCTCTTTTCTGACAGCTAAGATAAATGATTAAACAAAAGAAATACAGATTTGCCTATAATGACAATAATGACTATATGCAATTGTCCTCACTTCACATTCTCTTCATGTGGCTATGAGAGCATGATTCATCCCTTCACCCTCTCACACTCCCTCTCTCTCACACACACACACACACACAAACCACACAGTGACAGACACAGTCACTCAGCGAGCATATGGTCCATGTTGGGACGCGTCAGTTAGTCGTGTTACTTACATTGTGCTGTTGACTACGCCTTTGCTCTAGGAGGAGAAGATTAATCCACGAACAAGTGCCAAACTGGCAAGTGCTTTTATTTTGAAGGGTTACTGGCTTCTTCAATCCCGTCCCATGGCCTTGAACGATTTTATTATGTTAAAAGGGTAGAAACCTTCCTTTAGAGATTGGTGCTCGTGACCAATTAGTGATCAGTCCTGCGCTCCCCCCCCTCTCTCTCTGAAATCCGCTTATAGTTTACAATTCATAAGCGATCATGATGTTGTCCTGGATATGAATCACGTGACGTTTTATCCTGGGAATGACATACAGTCTTTCACTGAATCCCAATGCCTAAAACGCCTGACATCTATCTATTTGAAGGGGGGGAAAGTGCAGTAAACTGTCCCTTGCCTAAATGCCTCTCTCGCTCCCTCCTGACGGTCCAGATTAAACCTCCGCAGGTGCAGACCTGAACAAATTCTGCCTCCCCGGCCCGCACTAAACCCGGTTTCCCGTCACGGGCTGCCGGACATTACTCTCATTTACCTGCATGTCAGAGGACGTGAGGCCCGAGTCCGGCTGCTGCAGTACACATCGCCCCTGTTCCCGTGGCCGCTCGCTCGACTCGGCTCGGCTCGGCTTGTCCCTCCAGACAACTTGCTCGGATTAAAGCAGGAGAGCTCAGCCCCTCCTTCCGCACCGTGACATCAGAGCGGATTAGCGATGCACAAAGCGCTTTTACAAACACCGCTGATGCTGGTGGAGCAGACACAAACACTTCTTCGCGGCCATGAGCCTGTCCCGCTCCCACCTCCCGCATCAGCAGCAGCCTGCAGTGCAGCGGGGGCTCTGCCCAGCTCTGCCCGCCTGCTGCATCACCGCGACCCGCCCACGGTCTGTCGGTGGGGTCGCTGTTATCTGCCTGTGGATCTTTCTGGTCTGATAAAGATGCTCCTGAGTTAGTAAAACTAGTGGATGAGGTGGACAGGTGGATAAGTGGCATCCCACTAACCACAGTTTGTGCCCAATCATCGTTTACACACATCTGTTAGCTAAACAGTTATGCTCACCTGAGAGTCCGCTCACATTTAACCCGTAGTTACCTCTGCTTGAGCTGGCTAATGTTTAGCCCTGATAAGCTAACCCCCCCCCCCCACACACACGCCAGACAAAAGTAAAAGAAACAAACAAATATATATATATTTTTTAAATTTGCTCAAAAATACTCTTCAGCTGGAAAAAAAAACGAATTCAAAATCCCAAATGCCCAGAGGCAAAAGCCAACAATTTAAGCAGTCCTGCTAATCTAAGATGGCGGCCAGAAGTTGTAAGAAAGAAAGAACAGCCTATGGATTTTTAATTCACCATTAAACTTAGTAATGTAATGACACTGAGCCTCTTAAACTTATTTTTCTTAAGTGTAGCCTGTAGTCTAAATTATTAGATATAATTTATCTAATATTTATAACTTATATTAAGTAAATGTCATCCATTAGAAAAATCAAAGTTTTGCTTCCTGGAACACTTGAATAGAATATTTTTAATATTATGTGAAAATGTCAGCTGCTAACATCTTGGCCATCATCTCATTCCATATGTGATGCACATGTTTTAATAAAGTGTCATGGGAGAATAGCCGATGAACACACTTTTATCCATGCTTGAAATTATAAAATAATTGAAAATAAGATGGATAAACAGTAGATAAATTAATCTGATCAACCAACAGGATGAAAAGGAAATTCACCTTTGTTTGGCTGAAAAACAGAGTCACAACTTGGGAAACTAAAAGCTTTATTCCAGGGGGTGAAATATTTTTCCTGCTAGTTAGATGAAGGAGTCAATTAGGAATCTGCTAATAGGCCTACTTCACATTAGGACAACTCACTTCATAATTGCAAAGGACATGGGAAAGGGCCACATAGGAAACAGAAAAGTTCACACTGTACATGCAATACAGCATGTGTAGTGTTTAAGCAATAGCTCACGACAGGCCGTGATATAGGCGTATTATATCCACAGTTAAGGGGCGTTGTTCGCGTTGGCCGTCACAGCAGTGCCTAAAATAATAACACTTTAATATTCACCTACCATAAAGGGCGGAATTACGTCTCTCCTTGAGCAATAGTCTTTTGAACACGGTATTGAAACTTAGGTCCTAAACTTTGTTGCAATATGCCAGACATCTGGGGAAAGTAGTGGACTACTGTGTGTGTGTGTGTGTGTGTGTGTGCGTTTGTGTGTGTGTGCGTATCCGAGTATGTGAGAGAGGGAAATGTTGAAATGTTGAATCACGCAATTTCTCTCTCTCTCTCTCTCTCTCTCTCTCTCTCTCTCTCACTCTCTCTCTCTCACTCTCATTATTTATTTATTTATCTCCGCCGTTAAAATGCCATCGGTATCAGATCGGATTTTAATAACAGGTGTAAATGGGGCGTGAGACCCGCACGAAGCTCAGATTATAACTCCAACTCTGTTTGTCGCGGAGTGATACGGATCTGTCCAAAGGATTTTCACGTCATACCCGTTGTATACGCTCATTATATCACTACTATGAACCAATCAGATTGCTTGATTTGACCTACCCGTTTTATAAACTCACTTATTAACTTACATAGTATGAGCATTCTTGTTTAAGTTATGTCAAATTTTTTTCAAGATTGAGTGCTCTGACATTCAAAAAATGAGGACAACTTCATTTCAATGAGATCCTCTTGAGCTTATTACTGTCTCACCATAACCATCAGTGATGCTAATGAGTTAATTACTTATGCTAATTATACAGTAGTTACTGAATATTTATACATTGACCTGTCAATCTTTATCAAACACACAGGCGGTTTTATTTTGATTTGTAGTTTAAAGCACGAGTTATAGCAGTTTCAACAAAATTAGATTTTCCAAATTAAAATGCAAATGTATCCATTGCAGACCTTTGTTCTTGTTGTTAGGCTGACATGTATGATAGGAAATACAGTAACTAATCATGGCTGATGTATAATGTACAGAGTAGACTAGTGGAGTGGAGAGTGAATCAGGGGGTGCGGTGCTTGCGGGGCTCCTGGCACGATAATCCAGGCATGTTTCAGTGTCACTTAGGGGCTGGTAGAGCAGATGAACACATTGTTGAGCCCCTGTAATGCATTTTCACCTAAGTCACGCATGCCCTTCCACCGAAGCAGCGGTTACCATGACAACAATATGTGACGGAGGATGGTGTGGAATAGTAACCATGGCATCCAATCTGGGATTGCCATCCCTGCAGCCACGCAGCTTTGATCCCACGCAAACAGCCTCCTTCTGTAAAATACAGGCTGTGAACTTTTAGCTGAATGTGGAGGTGTGTGTGTGACACATTTTAAGGCCTGAGCCAATCAAAAAGTTCCTTATTATACCATCTGAGGTAACCTTATCAGTCTGCTGCTGATGGTAACTCATGTCACACAGCCTGTATTTCAGTAACTCCAGTTCACTGCTGTTCTATTTTCACAGAAGACATCAATAATTTATGGCCCTCTCTCGCTGCATACATGTATGAAGGTTTACCGTACATGTTCTGTTGGTAGTTATGTAGTGAGCACAGAGTGAACCCATTACAGGAATTAACGCACATTAAATTTTCATGATGAGCCCTTAAAGAATGATCTCTTATCAAGCAGAACACCCATGGCCTCAATTCAAAATGTACACTGCAGGTTCCAATGTTCATGAGGCTGTCAGACTCCATTTCTACCTGCCCAGGGCCTGCGTTTCAGGTTACTGTGATACCCAAGTAACACGTTATTGACAGTATTGACCTTTGTTTATCTAGGGAGGTTTCACTGAGAGCAATGCTTTATTTTTGCAGGAACACCCTGTTCACACTCACACAGTTCAATACACAGTTCATCAACACCCAATACAATCATATTCTTATCTTCTGGCCACTGAGCATGTCCACTGGATCAGCTGCGGGTTAAGGGCCTTGCTCATGAGCACTACAGTGGTAGTAATGAAAGAGGGGCAAATGCTTCTCTCTCACTTTACCCCTCTAGATTGCTCTTGCTGGTCCAGGAATCAAACTAGCGACCTCCTGGTTCACCTTTAGGGCACCACTTATTTTTTGATTAGATTGCATCAGATTAGATTCAACTTTATTGTCATTATTGTACAAGTACTGAGACAAAAAAATGCAGTTTAGGATCTAAACAGAAGTGCAGGGTAATATAAATAGCAGTGAGGGATAGATATGAATGGTCTAAGATACGTATATACAGTCTGAACAGTGTTAACAGTATGAACAGCGTGAAATGAATACACCAAGATATTGACAGTGGATCAATCAATTATCAACTGATCACTTACAAATAATAATAATAATAATAATAATACATTTTATATTTATTTATACCTTTCTCGGCACTCAAGGACACCGGCTTTTGAGAAGTATTGGGTGGATAGATTTGGTCCAGATATCCACGGTGCCTGAGGATGAATCCCAATGACTTTGGCGATTACCTGACTATTAATCGAGTGCCACAAGCAGGTCAAAAATTCAACTGGTCCAATTCTTTGGTTTATGACCAAATACAAAACATTCATAATGACATTCCCGTTTAGTGCTAATTAGCTAATGTTAGCACCCTAACACACTAAACCAGTGGTTCTCACACTTTTTCACATCAAGAACCCCTAAACTGACACAAATGATAACATATTGTCCCAATCTGAGTCCCCATTCTAATAGAATTTTTGATTTTAAAAGTTTTATTACAGAAAGTGTTTGAAACCTGTGACCCAAGTAGTCATACATTCTGGTATTGTGTTAATTATGGATGGAATTCAACTGAACGAAAATAAAGTATTCCTCTTTTTGCTGGGGACCCGCTGGAACACCCTCAAAGACCCCTGGGGGTCCCCAGACCCCACTTTGAGAACCACTGCACTAAACTAAGATGGGGAACATTGGTACCCATTACACATGCTTATCAGCATGTTAGCATTGTTAGCCTTAACCTATGGCCTTAACATGATTAGCAAGCTGACTTTAGCATTTAGCTCAAAGCTGTGCCAAGGTCAAGGTGATATTTGTTTATAGAAATAGGTACTGGAATACATGCACAGTTAACACATAGAGACATTCATATCCATCGATGAAGAATGCAGATCATGTCAAGAAACATTAAGGGGGTTTAGGCTCTATTCTTGACACTTGGTGCAGCTGGTGAGAAGGCCATCTCACAAAAAAGGTTTCGATCAGTATGTGGGATAGAAAGGAACCCTTAATCTGTAGATCGGAAGTGCCTAGCTGTAATGTATGGGGATTGAAGTTCTTCATTGTAGCTCGGGGCGAGAAAATGCAGGGCTTTGAATACAAACTTTTTCCATATCTTTAGATGACAAGAGCTTCCTGATATAGATGATTCTGAACTGGAAGAAGCTAGATTTGACAACTGTGTTTACCCATCTATCAAATTATTGTTGAATATTATTCCAAGGTGTTTTGCATAGGCTCTGATTTGATTGGATTAATGGCCAAGGGATGGGCGGCTGTCCCATCATATCATGTTATTATTTAATTGTAAGTTATTAGCCATTATCTACCAGGCTACAGCCACACGTTTTAAAACAGGGACCTTTGCTACGTTTGCACCTCCTGTCATTATATCTTCATAATAGGAGATCATAGTTCCAAGAATTCACTGATAAAAGGCATTTGAATTTTTTGACCTGTAAATCAGGACACACTAGGTCACGTTTTTGGAGAAAATAACAGCTAATCCACCACCTCGACTTGAGGAAAGATGTGGAAATCAGGGGGAGCAGCTTCTGTCAGTGGGATTGTGCTACCCAGGGTTCGTCCAGATTTTGGTTAAATTTGTAGTGTTTATAATATCTTAAAAATGTGAAGTACTTGTTGGATAAGGACCTCACATTCAGTGATCCAAATTTGACTAGACTTGGATGAGTAGGGGCAGCAGGTGTTATATATTGAAGATTGTTAAAATGTATAGCTCTGGGGCAGTGAGGCAAGGTCTTAATGTGGTGACTCGAGTGTAACAACTGAGCAAAATTGAGTTGCAGTGCCTGTGGCTAGAAAGAACAGTAATATTAGCAAAACTAGAATTATAAGATACAGGCAGATTCAGGGTAGGTTTTATGGGGTGTCAGGGTGAAGTGCTAGCATGATAGAATACTGTTAGTCTTGTTCGAAAATGCATATATTAAAGGAGGAACTAGATTATTTCTGGCACACTGTATAATCAATTTGTCCAAATGTGTTTTAAAGTGTATCTGGATTTTTTCCTGTTATAATGCAGTCAAGTGAAGATAATGGTTTCAAAAGGAGACTTTTTTTATGTAATGTATATTTTTGATAATAACTTAATAACATGGGTGCATATTTAATGACATAATTGTTTATTTCAGTGTCTCATTTATGTGGGTGGCCATAGTAAACGACTTACAAGTGATTTTCATTATAATCTGTTAGTAATGCTCCCAGCAGATGGAGTAAAAGCACAGTATCTGAGACCGGTTTGTTCTGCATCTTTCCCTTCACAGAGAACTCTTAGCTGCACATATGACAATAATGAATTAAAGTTTTAGAGATCACCCCCCCCCCCCCCCCCCCCCCCCCCCTCCCTTGAGAAAAGAGCAGGTCTAGTTTGATGATTAACATCAAGCTTCAAACATGAGCATATCAAAAATCCTATAGCTATTCTGAGTTGTTTGTTCAGAGTTTATAGGCCGGAGCGGTGGTCTGGGTGTTCCCCGAGGAAGGGGGGTGGGGGCAGAGGGGATTTAACCTGCTGAGCCCTCTGGCAGCAGATCACATACTTAGGGAAACATGTCATTACTGTATCATCGTGCAGACAGTAACTTCTGCATGCCTTGCACATGACATGTTCTGGCACCCTTAAGTTATTTATTGAAACTTTCTCTACTTGGTTTACACAGACACAGACAACCAGGAAGTCAAATAGGTGAATGATGGAAATGTAAACTAACGGAAAACTAAAATTGTATTTGGAACTGAATAAATGCAGTACAGTCAGAAGACTATTTCCAATCTTCTCTCTGTTCACCGTTTTTTAACAAAGCATTTCTTTGTTTGCATTAGCATTTGAAAATGATTATTTTATGAAGCTGGAGATGACTAGGATCCAAAGTGTTTCCTGAAGGAGGAACAATGGCTGCCGTCAGGCTTTCTTGAGATGATATGGAGGGAATTGACCTCACCATCTGGTCTGAGTGTGCACATGGCACCTCATTAAAATGCTGATAACCAAAGGCAGAGGACTGACCATGTACAAGACAAGTACAGAAAGGGGGAAAAGACAGAGACAAATGCGGGCCGACAAAGCAGGTCTGACAGATGGATCACAAATGTGGAAAGTCTAGTCTCCTGCATCCAGCTTGCTACGTTATTTTCTCCTCTACCTCTCAGATCCATTTCTATCTGCAATTATGTGAAGATGTCCAGGTAAGATATTCCACAATCTTGTAGGGAATGGCCACGATTTGTTTTGCTCCTGGGATGGATACAGTGAGTGAACAAGTGCCATCCACATATTTGAATCACTTTTTTTGTAATTATTAGCGTTCAAATTCCCACGTGGTTAATTTGCATTTAAATGAAACTGGTGAAAACTGCATGGGAACGTCTGCAGGCTTTGCTAGGTGCACATGCAGGATTAAGGCAGAATTGCCTAATGTTCATACTCACAAATACAGAAAGAAAGCCTGCAAGCAAAAAAGGTTTTGACTCTCCTCAAACAGTGAAGCACCATCATGCCACTTGGGTCTGAGGCATGTTTTCATGAAATTTTATCATACAATACACAAAATATGTTGATAATGCATAATATATGCCCTCAGTATGTGAATTCTCAACACAGATATGAGATCGATCCATGTCATTCCACAGCTATGAGCATTACCATGCTGCCATTTGGTGTTCAAATTTATCCCAAAGGTGTTGAAGGGTTGAGGTTAGGGCTCTATGCACACCAGTCAACTTCTTCCAGCTCATACAGCGAAAAAATCTCTTTATGGACCTGGCTTTGTGCAATGGAATACTATCATGTTGAAACAGGAAACTTCCCCAAACTCTGTTTTTTAAGTTGAACGTTAAAGTACTGTCTAAAATGTCCGTAAAAACTGTGTGACGATACCCGTTTGATCTGGTACTAACCTTTATCTATGTTTGCTCTGTATGTGGCTGATTAGCATGACCTGGAACACCTGTGGTGCCCAGTGTGTTCCTGGGTTATATAGTTCTGGCTACAGTCTAATCACTCTCTCTCTCTTCTCTCCACATGCATACCACTTTCCGGTTGGTTATGTTGCCTTAGTTTATCTTTATGCTTTGTATTCCACCATAAAACACCCGTTATTCTATGCTGGATTCACTTAAAGGGATAGTAATGCAATACACTTATTGATAATTTCAGAAAACATTTCCTTATAGCTCTCTGTGCTCCCTGTTTTGTGCATTTTCCTGTTTTCCTACACAGCCCTGGCTCTGTAAATGGTTTGGACTGCTCTGGACCTTGCTACACAACATTGTTCCAGCCAATCAACAACAGGTGGCATTAGTACTTATGCACAGGAGTGATGAGGGGAGGGGGGCAGTGGGAGAGAGAGTTTTATACACCGGCATATTCAAATGTACTGGACTTCAGGCACTGTGAAGGAGAGGTGGCCGAGAAACAGCCAAAGAGGAAAGGTCTGAACAGGTCTGAAGCTTTGGAAGTTGGCACAACCAGACATCCCCACAGCGTTAAACACCTGCCCTTGGTTTCCCTCTCCTCCTGCATACCGACTCAGGACCACAAAACATGTACTCATTGTACAGGCGGTGTGCACAGAGACAGCCTCCACGTGTCTAACACAATGTCCTTAATTGTCAGCATCATGGCCATGTGGGGGTCGTCCCTGCTAACATCTGCCACACACGCGTCCAACAACGCCTGTACAAAACTATTTGCCAGGTTACTGAGGCTGTTCTTCTGGATGCTGGCCTCTCTGAATTCAGGTTCCTTAGTTTCTCGTGAGACTTTTGGTTTCCTCGTTAATCATGTTGACTGCCTTACTGGTGCCACAAAATCAAGGAAGCCTGGATGGTATATGGCTCGGAAGTCCTTAGGCACACGAGATGTTGATAAAAAAAACTTCATCAGCCCTGGATATACTTGCTTTTTAACAATGCGTAGACGTAGACAGCCATCAGCGACGCAAACGGCATTGTTCACATACTTGCGTGTGTACTTTGCAGAGGATTAAACTGAATCCACTAGGGGGCAGATCAGGACCGGATCATCCCTTGCCGACACCTGATTATCTTCCTCGACAACCTCCGAATTTGCAGATCGTAAACAAATCAAACATAGCGACAATCGAGCAGGTAGCGTTGCGTTCATTTCTGGAGACCTGTACAACCTACGCTCCAAAGGAACGCAGGATACGCGTGGCAGCCATCTTGCGTATGCGAATGCATAGTTAAAAGCAAGTATATCCAGGGCTTGCCAGTGCTTTTCTTGGGCCGTCTGAGCACTGGCTAAGCACAAGGTACTTTTTCAAAAGATGAAACTGCCTTCATCTTATCCAGCATGAGCACCAGCAGGTGCACGGAGTGCACTTGTGAACACATCCAATGCAGCTTCTCGAGCTCAATAAGGACACCGTCAACCTCGTATTTGAGCCAGAGGAGCTGCGTGTTGACATCAAAGGCTGTACTGGCCAGTGGCACCCTGCTGTCCTCATCTCTTTAGAGTGCCAGTTCTTGTGCCCCATGATTAGTTCTTCTGTATTGTCCTTTAGTCCAGCTTTTCCTAGCCACTGGTAGGATATCAGCCACTTCTTCATCTGTTGGTGGTACATGCCGTGCAGGGGCTTGTCTCTCCATGGAGGTTCATCCTCCTCTTTGTCATCATCCTTGGTTTCTGCTGCCTGATGTATTTACTCACTAGCCCTAGTCCTCCCTCGTTCTGCTTAGTGACAATCTCACAGTACTGGATTTGGGAATAGGGTCCAGCTGCAGACCACGGACAAACGTGACGGACGTTGAACTCCCTTGTATGGTTTGTCCCAGAAGCCACCACGCACAAAACGTGATGCCGTTTATTTTGTCCGCTTGCCCCATGTAGAGCCATTACCTACTATACCCTACTATAATCATATAGTATAATATACTAACACTATAATTCTTGCAAATATGTATTTAAAATGATGATAGTAATAAAGCCCCCTTTCATACTACTGTTGTTTATTTTTTATTTGTTCCAAAGTGCTTTTAAGTTTCACAAGCCAAGAATGTTCTGTACATCACGAGCAAGATGCATTTTGATTTAAGTTAAAATTTTACATACATTTACATACAACATTACTGAGACTTTAATGATAGAATAACAGGGGTACGAACTTTAATTACACTATCGTACAGCTGTTGCTGGACACGTCTGCTGCGTTGGCTGCAGTTGTCTCTGTGACCCTTGGCCAGTCCATCACCTTTACCCTCAGCTTCTTTAGCAAGCCAGAGATCGTCTTTGAGGTGTGTTTGGGGTTGTTATCATGTTGGAATACTGCCTTGCGGCCCGGTCTCTGAAGGGAGGGGATCTTGCTCTGCTTCAGTAATTCACAGTACATGTTGACATTCATGGTTACCTCAATGAACCGTAGCTCTCCAGTGCCGGCAGCACTCATGCAGACCCAGACCAGGACACTCCAACCACCGTGCGTGACTGTAGGCAAGACACACTATAAGTTTATCTTGGTCTCATCAGACCACAGGACATGGTACCAGTAATCCATGTCCTTAGTCTGCTTGTCTTGGCAAACTGTTTGTGGGCTTTCATGTGCATCATCTTTAATAGAGGCTTCCTTCTTCAGCCATGCAGACCAATTTGATGCAGTGTGCGGCGTATGGTCTGAGCACTGACAGGCTGACCTGTCAGCTGAGTTTAATGGGTTTAATGAGCTTAATATACAGGGTAGGGTTGGGGTTTTTCCAACAAATTTTGCTGCAAATCTGTCTAACCAAGTGAAAACAGGGGTCCTTGATTTTTAATATATCGCTGACTGAACCTTTGTTTTGTATTGAAGTTGTTTTACACTTGGGTGGTTTTTAATACTGTGCCCTTTGGTCAACATTAGTTGTTTTTCAATGTGCTATAATAATAATATTTACTTAACTGCGCTGAAATAGTATCTTGATGTATAGATAATACTGTAAAAATATAGAAAATCAAACCAGAATCTTTTGTGGAATCTTTTATCTTTCTGCTGCATCAAGATGTTTTTATACTGCAGGTTTGGAGCCGCCTCTTTATACACAGTCTATGGGGCAAACACAGTTGAAATGTTCAACACTAAGCATTCAAACAAAAAACAAGCAGAAGTAAAGATGGCAGAAGTGCAGTGAGTTTTACTTTGAGTGTTTTAGTGAGTGTATCTCATTAGCAGTAAAAGAACTGCGGCTCATCATGTACAGAGGTACCAGAGGTACAAAAAAAAGGGTTGTGATTGCATACTGTAGCTGGTTCTAAGAATACTTTACAGTCTATCCATATAAGGCAGTGTCCCCAAAATTATTCTGCTGAGGGCCCTCAAATGTACAGAGGCTGCGCTAGGTTAACATCCTGCTACTTCTGTCCTTATTCACATGACCACAAGAAGTCACTAGTCAGGAAAATGAAATCATAGGTAAGTGTTTCAATGAAGAACGACCTACGCTGTCTCATTCTTGTGGCTAACGGTAGCGTGATCTCGACTGGAAAGTTGACGGTTCGGTCCCCAGACTAGCAGGATAAATCTGGGCGGAGAGGTGAATGAATAGCTTTGCCGTTCTGTTATTGCCATTGCTGATGTGCCCTTGATCAAGGCACTCAATCCCTAACTCTCCTTCCCTTATACATGTGCTTTACCATTTTGGTGTTGAAAAAGAGATTTTTTTCTCAGTGTGCCTAAAATATTAATATAAATTGTTTAAACACTCGTGCTGTTGCTGTTCACGTGACACGTACTGTACATTTCCTGCGTGTAACAAAAAGGTGACTGCTTCTCCTCTCCCTTTCATTACTCTTTTCTCGTCTTCCACAACCATGCTCTCGAGGAGATATGAGGAAAGGAAAACCAACTCCTTTCTTCACATCTCTCACTTCTTTCTCTCAACAGCCATTCCTCCTCTTTCTCTCCCTCTCACTCTCCCTTTTCCCTCCTCCTTCCTGCTCTGATGTCCAGACACACACACACATGCACACACTTCGCAGCGGAGAGTCTGCAGTGTGCTGCCAGTCTGTGAGCTGGAGAGACACTCAGATGACACGAGAGAAATCTTCAACAACAAACTTTGGTTGCAACTTCTTGTTATATTTTTTCCGACTGCGGATGCAAACCTAAGACCTACTTTTGCTTTTCTTATTTCCTCGGAGGGTCGATTCATTTCCACAGAAAGCTACAATGCTTCCACTCTACTTCTTAACTTTTGCTGGTGAGTACTTTTTAACGGTCGTGCCAGTGCTGGGGCATGAGGGCATGTTTCTGTTAATGCCAGTTGCTATGATTCATACTTACCATTCCCTCTCTCTACTTCGTCTCCTCTCTGGTTTTCTCTCTTTTGCTCAAAGCCACCATCCAAGCCCACAACCAACTACTGCCAGGCTCCTGCAACTTTGAGTCCAACACCTGCGGATACACGTCAGATGCAGACTTTACAAGCTGGACCCTGCACAAAGATGGTACTGGCCACACAGCATCTTCAGTCCTCTAATATGTAAAAATGATTTTTAATTTAGAGGCTTGTTCTAAGTGTAAACTTTATTGTTCAGTTGTTTTGGTGTTGGTTTCGGCCACACTACCGAAACACAGTGGTGAAAAAAAGCCCATCTGGTCTGCATTGATTCCAGCATCTCTGAACATCTGGAGTGAGTGAAAGAACAGATTTAGGTATTCTCATCGGGTTGGTACTGCAGCTGACACAGATGAGTTCACCCATATCTAAGTTATGTCAGTCTCTAACAGATAAATGCAGATGAGATCATACTTAATTTAATTAAAGTGTTTACCCTGTTGCAGAAATAACAGAACTGTTGCTCACCTGTCATTCGCTACTGAGACTGAATACAAATGAAGGCTCTTCTGTGGAGATCAAAGTCCATGCACACAATATTGAGATGGGTCTAGCTGCATATCCGTCTGGAGACAGATTCATCATGTTTCCCAGCAGCAGGATCCTGTCAAGTTAATTGCGACATAAAGTGGGGCCTGCTTTAAGAGGTCGATGTTATGTTAACGTAACAAAACGCTCTCTCAGATCTTTGACCTGATTTTAATTTCACAAAACATATCCCTATATGGAACCATCTTTAACGCACCTAACTGGCTGGCTTGTTCTGCCTAGACCTGAACTAGGTCTAGACCTGCTCTTTATGAAAAGCGCCCTGAGATAACTTCTCCTATGATTTGGTACTAAATAAATAAAATTTAATTAAATAGTGAATGATCAGAAGTAGCCCTGGTCTGATGATGGCCAAAAGCTGGCATGGGTGCTGCTAAATGGACCCTCAGCATAAATCGGCCTACATCCACACTCAGACAGCCATATTTGGGCGAGAGCCACAATATATTTGGTCCTCCAGCGCCAATACATAACCAACTATAAATTTAAACTAATACTAAAATCATAACTACTGTTTATTATTGTAGTGGTACAGTGATAACTAAAGAAGTGGGTATATGTTTGTATAAATATGCATGGACATACACTTGTTTACTTTCTTTCCAAGAGTAAGATGAGAAGATCGCTACCACATTTATTTCTGCGTGTTAACTGTGGAGCGGGAGTCAGGAGGTTATCTACCTAGCTTAGCATAAAGACTGGAAGCAGGGGGGATACAGCTGGTGTGGCTTTCTCTAAAGTTCAAAAACAGCAATGTAAAAACAACAATGTGTTGTTTAAGAGGAGTTATGTGCTGGAACGATTTCTTGTCAAAGCACAGCTGGGTGCAGTGACTTCCCAGAGACTTGTTGTCAAAGTGAGTCTGCCAGCAGAAATCATAGAAAAACTGCATAGAAATGTGTGTGTGTGGGGGGGGGGACTGTTGTTCATCTAGAAACTGTTCCAGCACATAAGTCTCCCTAAAACCAGGCTGTGTTCAGAAATAGTTACAAAAATACAGGAAAATTTCTAATCTGTTGTGACGGTTGCTCCACAGCTGCTTGGAGAGTTGTGTCATCCCCCTTTTCAATTTAAATCCAAGTGGTTATTAATCAGTATGGACGGTCATTTATAACATTATAACAAGTCTCGCACTCTGGCTTTACAAGGCTGAAATCAGCAAATGGCTGATATATTACTTGTTAAAAGACTTAATTTAGCACCAAAGATGGCATCAAATAAATTTGATGGAGCAACCACTTGATCTGGTCTGACTGCTTCTGTAATTTTGAGAGGTGTAATCAGAGCTCCCTTAGAGATACTGCATGTACCCTGCACTATGATTATTGTTCTTGAAACCTAACTAACCTAACTGTTTCTCATCTGGATCCGTTTGACTGGTGAGGCAGACTTCCTCCTAGCATGACTGTGTCCTCCTGTTCCAGGAGCTACTGTATCTGCAGCCAGTCCATGTTGGAAAAACTACTTGTAAAGACTTTTTTTCCCATCATGAGCTTTGGATCCTCGTACTTGTCTGAAAATTGCCGTCTCACTCTCATAAGCTCTGGGATACGTCAACTACTTTCTCTTTTCCTGTTTCCATCCTTGTTGCTATTGCTGCCGGCTTGTTAAAAAGGTCAGTGTAGTTGGTGCGTTAATAGTTGTTGCTCAGTTATTCTCCTCTCTCAGTCCTCCTTTCCCTTCATGTGTTCTGTGCAGCACAGCTCAGGCAAGAGAAATGAGGTCATGTCAAATATATAAAGCATTTTTATGAGCTTCTTTTCTGAATGCAAGGTTTGGCTGAGCCTCAAGGTTATGATGAATTCACATCAGTCAATTCTTTGTGTAAATACAAACATTTGCAAACAATTGCTGTTCATTGGCAAAAAATAAGAAAAACATCTTGCAGTGACTGAATTAAAGGTGAAATAAGCACAGTCCTGGTGTGTGTGTGTGTGTGTGTGTGTGTGTGTTTGTCAGGATATACTGTAGGAGCCCTGGGGCAGCAGGGCATTCCACAGGGACAGATAATAAATGACAGACCAGTGAGGACAGCTCTTAGACCCTGGAGCAGAACAAAAGCTAAGAGTGTCTGTTATGGTTGGAGCTGAGGTGGATATTATTCTATTGCAAGTCAGAGGGTCATGACTTTGGACATAATTCCTGATGCATAATGCCTGATACTGCTAATTTTAGATAAAGTTTCCGTTAGAAACAGTATCCAGCCTTTCAACATTGTTCTACCCAAAAGAGAAACTGTTTAGAAAACGCTAGAATTGAGTGAACTCGAGTCAGGACGGATGCATTCTATTTCACAGTGCTTCATATCTTTATCAAAATTTCAATCCTCCCAATACGTTGGTTTATAACCAAATACCTCGAAAACTGATATTCCCATCAGTCTCATCTGTACTTTGTTTTTATTGCTTATTAGCAAATGTTAGCATGCTAATATGCTAAAGGTGAAGGTGACAATGGCAAACATGGAAAATGTTAAAATATAGCTCATAGTCCCACTGTGTCTGCAGCCTCACAGAGCTGACTGTAGAGTTCCCAAACTTTGCCTGCCTCTGTCTCTTCTTGCCCTAATTTGCATAAAGTTAAGATTTTCCACTTTTCAACCTCTCCCTTTTTGTGTTACTGGTCAAAATGCAGTCCTTCAAATGATCCCATTTTTATTGACAGCTGCAATGTTTACTTTTTTCCTTTCAGGCCGTTTTGTTGCCGTGGACACAGCCATAGGCGATGACCAGGATGATGAGACAGGTGCAGATGCTGGACCACTGAGAGAGATCACAGCGGTCCTACTGAGTCCTGCTCTGGAGCAGGGCGAATGGAGCTGCCTGAGGCTTGTCTACCAGATCATCGGGTCAGGAAGCCTGGAAGTCCTGCAACGCACGGAGGGAAACAGCTTTGACAGGCCGCTGTGGAGCAGCCAGGCGCCCTCTGACAGCTGGGTCATCTCAAGCATGGACCTGCAGAACAACACTGAACCTTACAGGGTAAAATACCTTTTGAAATAGTGTCTAATCTTTGTTTAAAAAATAGCTTGAAAAGAAGCAGAATCAAAGCCGCAGTATAGTGCAAAGTTTCTATAATGGTCCGTGGAAGTTGTTAAAGTTTATTTTAATCCGCAATATGAAAATGTTGGATGAAACCAACAGCATACTGACAGTTTAGCTATTCTTAGAGCCTTACCAGTGGCACTAAGAGTGTAATGTTTTTCTTGAGTGTAGGACCAAAGGAAAGGTCGTTAAGTGTTCAAAATGTAAAGTGTTCTTCCTCTGATGAGCTTGAATGTGCTCATTAAATTTCATTGCTAAAAAGCTGAAAAGCTTGATGGTGGCGCCAACAGAACAAAAACAAATCACAATATTTTACAAGAAACCAAGGGGTAAAATTTCTAGACTAAAGAAAAGTTGTAATTTTAGAACATGTTTTTAATATTCTGAGAATAAAGTCAGAATTTTACAATGAATAATTCTAATAATAATAATAAATAATTGAACTAAATTGATGGTCTCCAAGTAGAAACCTTCAGTGCTTCATCAGAAAACACTGAGGGAAAATAAGTCCAAAGCAAGCTAAAATTCAAAATAAATTGTCTCTAACGTAACCATTGAGTCCAATACAATTCTCTCTTTTTTTAAAGTACAGAACTTCAAGATACATAAAAAAATTTACTCGAAGACATATTCTTACTAATTTACTGGCACCAAACCAATTTACAGATTATTTACTATTTCTAAAATGTACACAGAATGTACAAGTGCAATGTATACTTGTAACTGCTGACTTCCCAACCCTATTCAGTTAAAAAAGTAAACAGTGTGGAAAACAACAGTTCACGCTGTTATTGAAAGGGAGACAGATATAGGTTGACGTTCCACATGCAGGCCCAAATTGAGGCCAATATGAAATGTGTGGGAAAAAACCCACACATACACCCACACACATCATCTAAACACTGTGTGGGAGTAAGTACAGCACATGTTTATATTATTTGCAGAGGCAGAGCTGACTCTGACAGGGTCATGACCTAGATGATGGTTAAGTCGGGTCTGTGTGGGCCTCTCAGCACATAAACATATTTCAGCCCAGACCTATGTAGGTGAAAATATGCATATGACAGATGTTTAAACTTGTTTTCAGCAAAGAAACTCTAGTCATCCACTGTACGCTCCCAGCCCAGCATCAAACAACAGACAAAGTTAGCGACTAATGTCAGCAGAGAAGAAAGTGAAACATTTCTTCTTCAGTATTTTTCTGAGGATTTATTTGGTGGAGACCACACCGGAGCTAAAAATAGTGAGATCATGCTTGATCACACACACACACACACACACACACACACACACACACACACACACACACACACACACACACACACAGACACACACACACATCCCATCCATCTTGTCATTTCTTTCTCTGCAAGTCATTTTAAAGCAAACCTGCTGATCACCAGAGCTTTGAAAGTAAATTAGATTTCTGTGCGTTTCATGCGTGCACACCCTCTGACTGAAGTTCGCTCACCCTATGATGTCATTCCTGTGTCCCTCCATATGGTTGCACGGTATTACTGAACACGTGTTTTTGATTAGGTTGTCATCGAAGGTAAACCTGGACGGAGCACTGGGAGCAGCGTGGCCATCTTTGAGATCCACATCAGCCCCGGATACTGCCTGGGTCTGTGACTGTGACACACATATTTCGCTCACATATTTTAAAACAAAAAGAATAAAAGCAATCCACTTAAGTGTGAATGGATGAAGACCATCTGTGTCACAGCATCACAGCATATTTGATACATTATTAAATTAAAAGCCTTTTGCTCCCACACCCTAACTGGCAGGTCTGATGCTGACCTCTAATTTTTCTGCGTCTAGAGTGTGATTTTGAGGAGTCTCACCTGTGTGGATACAGTAACCAATGGAACGCCAACGTAAACTGGTATGTGGGAGGAGGCGGGGTCCAGTTCCTTAACACCAATATGCCAAATGACCACACATACAACAAGAGGACAGGTGAGTGGGATTTACTCACGTATTATTCATACAAAGGTGTTTTTATCCAAAGACTTAGAGCCCTGCTGGTTTTCATTTAGGACAAAATTTAAGATTTAAGATCTATTATTTTTCTACAATCATTCTTCTTATTATTAGTCTTATTTAGTATAGTTTTAATTCTATTAACATTTACACCCCACCTGGAAGGAGAAGCCTAGGGTTTCTCTATATTTTTCGTGTGGTCAACAAATCTGACCTGAACTAGCAATGAATTAGTTCATCTCTCAATACTTTATGAAATCCGTAAAAGCGGGATACAAATGTATAGTATATATATATTTTTTTAAATAGGCTGTAATCTGCAACAGCTGGGCACTGTTAGCAAATGTTCCTCCAAAGGGAGTTAATAGTGGGTTTGTTGGGGACTGTGCTCAGCTGGGGATCAATCAAAACAAATTTGGTGCTCTAATGAGTATTTACAGCAGCAGGGCGGTGTATGTGTGATTATTCAAAATAAACTACTGTGTGTGTGTGTGTGTGTGTTAGTGGTAATGAAGGAACACGTCACCAGTGCAACAATGTGGCTCAGTGATGTGATTTTAATAGTTTTTGGACTATGGCACAGAGGAAGAGGATATGTCAGGCTGTAAATACTCACACATAATGAACACAACAAAGTATTCACAGTAGGTTTTTGTTTTTTATACTGAGATTACCAAACTAACAGATAGTAAATGTTTGAACTTCAGACCTGATTAAACATAGACTTCTGAGCTTGCTTGAGAAGAACAACTTTGGTTTCCCTTTTTAGCATATCATCTCAGAGGGTACCGAGATATTGATAAGGCTGAACTGCCGTGACAGACTTGATCTGTCATGCCAGACAAGTAAACAATGAACACCTCTTTATTTTTTTGACACATTCAGTTGAAGAAAAGACTGATCACACCAACTGTTTAAACAGCATTTCATTGAATATAAATAGACGTGCAATTAGAACCTGCTTCAGACTGAAATATATTTAAACCTTGTTGAAAGGTTATTTAGCCTAGACATCTTAAAAATGTCACCAAATCAGTGCTTGCTCGGTATGAAAGAATTCTGAAACTCTCCAGTCTTAATTCACTGAGGGGACGCTGCATTTGATTTCATGACCTGACTCATATTTAAACTCCCTCTCAGGTCACTTGATGTACGTGGACTCCGTCTACGCCAAGACTTTTAAAGAAGTGGCCAAACTGGTGTCTCCTATGACGACGGTGCCAATGTCCGGCTGCCTGAGTTTTCAGTACCAGCGAAGCGATGAGAGAGGGAACCTGTTCTCTGTTTTCACCAGGGACCGACTGGGTCAGTACCAGGAGCTGTGGAGGGCGGGGCCAGAAAACCAGAGCGACTTGAGCAGGACGCTTGGAGAATGGATACCTGTGCAGGTGGACCTGAAGGCACCGTACTCTATACAGGTCAAGTATTAACATGTCTGCTTTATGTATACAGCATTTATACTGCGCTATGTGATGACTTACTTAAACAGAGATTAAGGCAAGGCAGCTTTTTTGATATGGCACATTTCACAGAGGCACAAGAAAACAGAATAAAATCTAAAAATGTATCAATTTAAAAAAAAATACATACAGTTAAATAAAATACAAATGTAGTAGACCATAAATACAGTTACAGTGCAGTTATAGTAAAGTTGTAAGTTACACCAAATGCAACAAAGGAAATAATCAAAGGCACAGGAGATCGCACAGACGACAACACACAGTATTTAATTTTTTTTTTTTTATTTGAAAGTGGCTAGGGTGAGCACATTTGAGCTCATTAGGAAGTAGGTTCCATCTGTGTGCAGCATTGTAGTTAAAATCATATTCACTGTTTGTCCAATAAACCTGCGCTACTGCCTGACACAGGAGTATTGGACAAACTGCGAAGGGTCGTAGTGGGCAGGTTTGTGAGAATTTTTTGACTTACTCCTCATTCTGTTTGAAACATGTGCAGCCTTTTTCTGCCTTAGTTTAGCTTGTGCAAAATTAATAAAGAATCATAAGTGTTATACCTCAAAATGACTTGCATTGTGCATAAATTCTACTTCTGTGTGAGTGTATGTAGCTTTCTTAATGAGTGTATGTCTGCCTCTCCAGGTGGTCTTTGAAGTGGCCTTTAACAGTCCAAGTGGCGGGCGCGTTGCAATTGATGACATTTCCTTTTCTCCAGAGTTTTGCAGCACAGACACCGGTGAGCTATAGGATCAGTCACTCACTGTTAATTGTAAACAGGATCATTTTAATCTCACCATTACAATCTTCTGTGTGAACGTCCTAAACATCCAGAATATTAACATTTTAGGATTTTAGCAGCCAAGAGGACCTGCAATAGCCAAGAGATATTTGACAGATCAAACCTTGGAGGTTTACGTGTAGTGGGCATGAAAATGTCAAGTTTGTCTTAAAGGTGGTACTACAGTATGGCCCGAAAGGCATGAATTTGCTCCTTAAATTCTATATCTATGTGGCTTTTAGATTTTGATATTTCCTCTGTACAGTTGAAAGTGAAAGTTTTGACACTGTGGCACTAGAGGAAAAGTCACAAACTGTCAGGTTTGGCTGAGTGCAGAGGCAGGAAACTAGGCGGTTGGACCCAGATGCAGACACTGAAGAGCAGGGTGCAATTAATGTGATTTATTCCAAACAAAACAGAAATACACAGGCTTACTCACAACTGCGGAAAACTCCAAACAAAGGTTGTATTCCATCAAGGTAACTAAACTCCAAACAGGCCGGTGATCAACAGAATAATCCAAAGAGTGCAAAAACAGGCAGAACACCCCACATACGACGAGGACACAACAAAGACTGAATAGAACTGAGGACTTACAGTGGGGGAAAAAAGTATTTGACCCCTTGCTGATTTTGCAGGTTTGCCCACTTACAAAGAATGCAACAATCTACAATTTTAATCATATGTACATTCTAACAGTGAAAGACAGAATCCCAAAGAAAATTCCAGAAAATCACATCATATGAATTTATAAAAATTGATAACCATCTGATGAGGAAAAACAAGTATTTGACCCCCTACCAAACAGCAAGTATTCTGGCTCCTACAAGCCAGTTAGTCTTTCTTTAAGACACAGCCCCAATCCCAACCAATTATCTACATCAAATACACCCGCCTCACCTCATTACCTGTATAAAAGACACCTGTCAACACCCAAACAACCAGCATCCAACATCACCACCATGGGCAAGACCAAAGAGCTTTCTACGGACATCAGGGACAAGACTGTTGATCTGCACAAGGCTGGGATGGGCTACAAGAGAATCGGAAAGCAACTTGGAGAGAAAAGATCAACTGTCGGTGCAGTTATCAGGAAATGGAAGAAGCACCACACCACCGCCAACCTCCCTCGGTCTGGGCCTCCACACAAGATCTCGCCTC
>NC_060162.1:24397906-24479770 GCF_021292245.1 Micropterus dolomieu | reverse complement strand
CGACAACGACCCTAAGCACACCGCCAAAGCAACAAAAGAGTGGCTGAAGAAGAAGCACATCAAGGTTCTGGAGTGGCCTAGCCAGTCTCCAGACCTGAATCCAATTGAAAATCTTTGGAGGGAGCTTAAAATTCGAGTTGCCAGGCGACAACCTCGGAACCTGAATGATTTGGAGGCTGTCTGCAGGGAGGAGTGGGCCAACATCCCTGCCGAAATGTGCACAAACCTTGTCACCAACTATAAAAACCGTTTGACATCTGTGCTGGCCAATAATGGCTTTTCTACAAAATATTAACATGCTGTTTGTCCAGGGGGTCAAATACTTGTTTTTCCTCATCAGATGGTTATCAATTTTAATAAATTCATATGATGTGATTTTCTGGAATTTTCTTTGGGATTCTGTCTTTCACTGTTAGAATGTACATATGATTAAAATTATAGATCGTTGCATTCTTTGTAAGTGGGCAAACCTGCAAAATCAGCAAGGGGTCAAATACTTATTTCCCCCACTGTAAATACTGACACAGAACAACACACACCAGACAGACAGGGTTACCAGGCACTGCTGAGACACATCAGGGCAGATAGCTGTACTTTTACTTTGTAATCACTGTTTTATTGTTGTATTTTTAACCTGTAAAGCACCTTGGTCAACCTTGGTTGTTTTAAGTGTGCTATATAAATAAAACTGATATTGATATTGACAGACAAGAAGTAAAGTATGGGAACAGAGACAGATACCAATACAACACAGAGACAGAACCAAACAGGAAACAGGACTGGCACTAGACACAGAACAAATGCAAAACAAAACACAAACCAGGACATGACCAGATACAGAAATCACAGAACCCAAACCAGAAAACCAAAATCACATCATAACAGGCCAAAGAAAAACTAAAACAGGAAACCAAACCCTCACACTAACACTGTAGGATTCATCCTCTGGGGACTTTAAATATCCATAACAAATGTTACGTGAATCTTGCTAATTAATCTTAAAGTAAGTCCAACGTTAACATGCCATTTGTCCACAGAGCCGACCTTTGACCCCTCCATCGCCAACTGTGACTTCGAGTCAGGTTTGTGCCACTATACCCAGGATCAGGTGATGGGATCATCATGGAGGAGAGTATCTGTGAAGCCCAACATATTTAGGAATGGAGACCACACCACAGGAGCAGGTGGGATAAAACAACTAATGGATTTTAGAACATTTCTAATATTTAAACCTACATAAAAGGATAACTCAATTTTACTGTCTGTTTATAGGCGTTGTACTGTTGCATATGTGAAAAGCTGTATAAAGACTTTTGTGGCTTCAGAGGGGCTGTGTAATGACTGATAAATGTCCTCAAGTGAGTGACTACAAGTTTGAAAATGAATCTGAGAGTGTGGAGTTAGACAGAAGTGAGCTTACCAGACCTCTGTATCCCGCTCCCAGCTCGAAGCTACATAAACCGCTACTAGCATAACACAGCAAAATCTCTGCAGTTGAGTGAGTTGAGTTGTATTGTGGGTAATGCAGGTGCCAAGTCTTGAACAATGTGTGAAAGACGTCTGGTTCTCTGGTTAATAAAAATTGTCCATAGAGAGCCAAAATCACGAAAGAAATAGTAGACAACTCAGCAGATCTACAGAGCCTTATAGGTTCCTTTAGCTTATTGTTTTGGTTGTATGGCGCATTTACTGTCTGGTACATATTTCCACCAGCAGCAGGCAGAGGTTTTAGGCAAACAAGCTCTAAAACCCCATGTATCCTATCATCACCTGTCCAGCAACAAACAGCAGACAGACAAAGCTATAGGGACTGGCTGGTGAATATAGCGTAGCATTTAGCAGCTGAAGAGACTTTTTTTTTTAGATTTTTCACAGTAGTTGGTGGAAAGCACACACAGCTCAATATTAAACTTAATTTTATATTTAGTTAGTGGTTACAAACACAAGTCCAAATCGATATTGTTGCTTTTTGCGCGCTGGATCTGTAAATGCTTTGCCCCCCCTTGTGGCCAAAAATCAATATATGCAGCTTTAAAAACAATGAAGACGTGTTAAAAGCTTTTTAATATACAGTCTTTGGTTAAAACAAAGCAGGATGTGAGGAAGAAAAACAGTTGAAAACTGTTGAAATCAAGATCAATACCAGGTGCGAGGGTTGATGGCAAGCAGATTCAGAGGAAGCAGATTATTTTCGCAAGAAAATAAAGGCTGTCCTCTCCTTCCAGGATCTTTCCTGTTGGCACACTCCCGGCTGAGCCCACACTCTGGTTACGTTAGCCAGCTGATTGGTCCAACTCTGCCTGGGAACATGAAGTACTGCCTGAGATTTTACTTCTCTCTAAGGGGTGAGTGGCACCCAAAAAAACTCTGGATTAAAGGATATTTGCGAGGACAATTGTGGTGGTTGAGGTCTATGTGTGAATCCTGTGCTGTGATGTATTTCACTGATTCACCAACCAGAAATAACTTTGGCAACTGCAGGTTTCAATCAGACGGACCGGGCTCTCACTGTGCATCTGCAGCAGCAGAGCGGCAGCCAGGAGAAGATCTGGACTCAGGGGGAGAAGTCCAGAGGAATCTGGATCGCGACAGACGTCACTTTCCAGACGTCACGGCCGGCCAAGGTCAGAGGAGGGGAAATGGAAATATCACTTCAGACAGTGTGACAAATGAGAAAGATGTGTGGAAAAAATAAACAAAGGGATAAACAAACAGAGGGAAAAAAGAAAGAAGGAATGAATGGAGTGCAAAGGAAAGGAAGGAGGGAAAGAAAGATCCAATCAAAGGATGAAGAAAGGGAGTGAGGGAGTGGATGAGGGAAGGAAAAAAAGGTAGGAGAAAAAGAGGGAGGGAACCAAAGAATGAATGAATTCAGAGAGGACGGAACAAAGGAATGAATAAACACTTGGATACATGAAGGCTGAAAGGAAAGATGGTGGGGGTGAATAAAAAAAATACATACATGAAGGAAGGCCGACAAAAACATGTACAACAGATTCAAAAAGATGGACAGACGAAAGAAATCTAAAAATTTATGATCAAGGAAAGAAGATGGAAGGAAGTGAGTAACTAACAAGCAAATCAAGGAACAAAGGATATAAGACTGGAAGTAGGAAAGGTGGCAAAGCTCTGTGAGGCTGTACTTACACTAAATGCAAATGTCATGCTAAGACGCTCACAATTACAATGCTAAAATGCTTGTATTTAGCAGGTATAATGTTTACCATGGTCACCATTTTAATTTAGCGTGTTAGTTTGCTAACATTTGCTACTTAGCACAAAGTACAGCTGAAGCTGATGGGAAAACCAAAGTACTGGACATGTCAGCATGTTGACCTTAGTAAGTTATTTCAGTTCATGCTCAAGGGGACATGAGTGTATGTCCTGAATTTCATGACACTCACATTTCACTAAAAACCTCAAATATCGCCCTTATGGTGGCATTACAAATGTCTGTACATCACAAATGTCTGTACAAAATGTCACAGCAATCCACCAAAAGTAGATGAAAGATATTTCAGTCAGACAGTTACAACAGCTACGCCACTAGCACTGCTAAAAAAGGAAAGGAATTATTTTAGAAATAAATTTAGCTCAATTTAAGAAGCTAATAAAAAAACTAATAAACAAAGGGTGGATCAAGGGAAGACAAAGGAAGGGGAAATTAAATGAAAGCAGGCCAGAAATAAGGACAAACAGGCTCAACAGGTGAAATAAAGAAACAAATTTCTAGTAGTTCATTAAAAAGCTTCACTTTCTGATCTGTGATTTCTTTTTTATCACTGAACAACTTACTGTTAAAAGACAGAGTACCGTCATGTGTTCTGCATGATGAGAAGAATTTATTTATCCGGATGCCAAAATGCTCAAAGGCTTTCCACACATTGGCTTTTTGTTCCTCACTTTACACACTCAGCGTTTGATTAACGATTTCTTTCCTTCCTCACGGGGGATTTTAAAATATCACACAAACAGCGAGCAGAAAGTGAACAACAGCCACAACAAAGTGTCCGTAGTTTCAGTTCTATTCAGAGCTGATCTGTAAATGATTAGTGGTTGTAAAGAAGTACAAATTCCTTTGGGACCATGAAGCTGATGAAGACGCCTCTGCTCACTGTTTACCATTGCTGTTCAGGTGGTTTTTGTCAGCACCTGCAGGAGCTTCTGGGACTGTGGCTCTGTGGCGTTGGACGACATCACTGTGAGCCTCGGAGACTGTGAGCAGTCAGCGGGTAAAAACACCAAAATTATTTGCAGATTGCAGTGTGTACGCACATGTTGCCAACAACCAGCGCTGTAGCTGTTTTTATTTTATTGTAAAACTGAACAAGCACTCTGATGGCAGCCAGGATTTCCGAAGAATAACAAAATTCATTCTGGGAATCAAGGCTGGATTATTAACATCCATCCATCGTCAACCGCTTATCCTGCGTACAGGGTCGCGGGGGGATTATTAACATAACATATGCAACTGCCCTGGTGATTTTGTTAGGGAATTTGTGCCAGGAAAGTATATTTGTCCGATATCAACCCATCACTATTTTTTCAATCACCATTTTGTGCATAACATACTAACTGGTTAATTGCTTGTTTGGGGCCCCTGATGGTTGCTGGGCCCCTAGTCAGCTATGGACCACCCAGTAGTGAGATGTTGTGGTTGGAGGGATGCTGCAAAGCACTCTTTGTTGAGGAAATGGGAAATCTGCTGCTGTAGTGTTATCTAAAGCTGGTCACAGCTTTCATGCAAAGTTACAGTTTATAATAATCTGTCTGGGTGACTAAAATTTCAGAGTTTCAGGTGATTCCCACAATAGTATGAAAGCAGATGTTTAATGTTTGAGTTGTGTGTTACCTAACAGGGTTTCATTCATTTTCCTGTGGCAGGTTTGTTGTCGTTGTCCCTCCCAGGACACTGTGACTTTGAAGCAGGCCTGTGCGGTTACACTCAGGACAAACAGAGTGATGATGCTGACTGGGAGTGGAGGAGAGGACCCACCCCGACGTCATACACCGGGCCAAGAGGAGACCACACCACGGGACTCGGTGAGGGCCCCGTGCTTCAGCTGTCCTGCCACCGCCGGACACAGTCCACAGTGCTCTGCTTATATGTCTTAATGCACGCAGTACACAGGCATGCTGAAGAAGAGATTCAAATGTTAAATTTTTATTTTGTCGCACAAAAACACACAAAAACCCTTCAGGTGCTGCTCACACAGTATGAGCCCGTTGACTTTTGATTGACAGGATACTACCTGCACATGGAGGCGTCGCCCATGCTGCCCGGTCAGAGTGTCCGCCTGCTGTCCCGCCCTCTGAGGGGCTCCAGGGGACCTAAGTGTCTGCGTTTCTACTACCACATGTACGGCTCAGGCACCGGGCAACTCAGCGTTCACCTCGACAAGGACGGAGAGGACGTGTTGCTGTGGCAACGGAGAGGCGAGCAGAGCATCGCCTGGCTGAGGGCCACAGTGGAGTACCAGTGTGACAGCCAGCATCAGGCAAGAGTGCAACTAAATCTCTCCTAACTGTTTTATATTTAAAGCCTGTGTGCTGGACCAACGCATGTCAACTGGCTTCAAGTTCAAGTACACTTTACAAAGCTTTTTTTGATAGAATCACTCGTGTATGGCTGCAAATAATGATAATGTTTATTATGGAAGCCCTGAGAGGCAAGTGAGATAAACACTATTCTGTTGATCCATTTTCTAAGTCTAATCTGAATTCTATCCTATTATATATAATGTTACATGACTTGCTAACACACAATACACTGTATGAACGTTGTGTCCAGAGTGCACGGAGAAACAAAAAACTCACCTGGAAGAAACAATAAATGCATTTAGTTCTATTTAGAACACGGGGTTGCCTCTATAGGTCGAAATGATTATTACAACAACAAACACTTTGAGTACACAAATGATCCTAAATCTTTTCACCTTGCAAAACTTTTATTTTCCCCTGGCAGAGCTTTTTTTCCACCTGCTTCACGGATGGAAAAACAATATAAAGTACCTAGAAAGATTATCTTGGCAAAACCTTTATTTTTTTGTTCTTAAGTCATAAACACAGGAGAGGGAACAATTTAGATCAGACTTAGAAATGGATAACCATATTTCTTTTTCTCACTTGCCTCTCAGGGCTTTTGTAGTCTATGGCTATTTTTGTTTTATTTTGTCGGGTCAATAAATTGCGAAAAATGTCCATAAAGTTCCCAACAGTTCCCAAGGCTGAATATGATAGAGTTCTAATCTTTGGTGATTTTAATATACATGTGCCCCGCTATGTTTGGTTTTACTGCTGATTTTGTGAATCTCTTTGAGTCTTTAAATCTTAAGTACAATAGTCTTGTGCGTCTTGAGTGTTTCCATCTTATACTACTTTATACCTCTACTCTATTATTATTTCAGAGAAAAATATTGTACTCCACTGCATTTATCTGACAGCTATAGTTACTTGTCATTTTTCAGATGAAGATTGTTTGTTAATGTGATACGATTTTAAAATACAATGCATTATTTAAACTGCTGGTTCCCAACCCCTTCGGCTTGTGAAGCATTTTAAAAAATGTGTTTCTAGTTGAAGAAGTTAAAATTTTCCAGTATTTCCCCCGAAAAGCAAAAGATTATGAATATGAATAACGATTTGTTTTTTGTTTGTTTTTCTCTCATCTCCAATTAATCACCTCATGACCCCTCAAATTTAATTTGTGATCCTTTGAAGGGAGCTTGACCCCTAGGTTGGGAACCACTGAACTGAACTCCTTCAACAAATGTCACATGGGCTGTCACATGGGCTGTTTTTCTGCAGTACTTTTATTTTTGATACTTTAAGTACATTACTATTGATAATACTTCTGTACTTTTATTTGAGTAGGATTTTTAATGCATGACTTTTATGTGTAATTTTACATTTTGTATTGGTACGCTTACTTCACCAAAGGATCTGATTACTTCTTCCGCCACAGCCAGAAGCTGATTTCAGGCCCTTTGACCAATTGTTTCACTTGTCACTGTTGCAGATTGTGTTTACAGCGACCAGGGGTCCATCAGTACGGAGTGACATCGCCATTGATGATGTTATGTTGGAAGGGGGACCTTGCCCAGGTAAACAATCTATTTAAGATATTTGTTGAACACAGGGAATGAGATTATGGTCTATAGCAGCTTCCTGATTTCTTTTTGATTCCCCAGCAGAAATGGAGATCAAGGCCACCGTGGGAACCTCCAATGAGATAGAGTAGAAGGCACGAACAGGAGAACAGCTGTGTAGGATGCATGAACCCTGTTGTTTGCACATTACAGACTCCTGACTCCTACATGTCAGTCTGAACATGTAGGGATGTGGGTAAAAGGAAACTTTTCATGTAGTTCTGTTTTCATTGATCAACACATATCAGTTGTGTCATAATCAGCATTTCTCTCTGCACTGTAGCAACAGAAAGCGTGTGAAACTGTGTTTTTCTTCACATTTATATGCATTAGATTAATGCTCATTGCTCAAATAAAGCAAGACAGTTATTCAACATTACTTTGTTTAACTTCTCATTGGTAACTGCTGTATTCAGCCCTTGATTTTTACTGTCCCCTAATGGGGAATATAGATTAGCATGATCTGCAAATTAATGAGATTTAGAAAGGGAAGACCGACATCTTCATGGTCAGTCTTTATCAGTACCATTACTGAATCTCAAGTAGTGACTCAAATGTCAGAACATTTCCAACATATCTCTAGTTAGGACCAAATACCTTCTGACAGTGACATAGAACAAAAGGTGGGATGTGACAGTTCCAATCCCAACTGGTTATGGTTGCGCCTGACAAAGTACAAATACATTACAGAAGCAGTCAGACACAGAAAGGATAACAACATAAAGTACGATTTCAGGAGTACTCAGTGAAGCAAACCATGACATTTAGTGTAACAATGCTGCCTTTTGGTGGCCATATGTAAAATATATTGGCCAATATTAGTTTTGGTTTTTAAACATTTAAAAAAAGGATCTCTTGAATATGTTTTTTAAGAATTGTGACAGAGATAGATGGCGGGCGACATTTTACCATTGTTAGATCAATTTGTCGGTGCTTGCTGGTGGATAAACTATGCAATGATGACAGTTTCTAAATTACCTCAAACATATCTTTGGCATTTCTGTCACAAACTGATGTCAACACAGCTGAGAAATGAAACAAATACTGTAAATCTGGGGGCATAGGGCAAGAGTCCATTGAGGGATAGCAGAACAAAGCAAATGTGGGAATGTTATTCCCTATTGATTGTTATACAGTTACAGCTGTGAACTAGCAGTCAGTCCCAAATCTTATGATTTAGACAAATATTTAAACGTCTCTCAGTGTAGTGAGATTTTGTACAATCAAAACACACTTTCTTTGTTGTGGTAAGTGCTGCTGCAGTGAAAATGCCAAATGCAAATAATAAAGACAGTTCAACAGTGAATGTTTAGAGAAGGAAAAATTCTGCACACAAACAAAATACAGTCGACACAAATATAAAACCAATATATTCAGATTTATTTGAACCACATACATACATAAACTGTACATTTCAATGAAAAAGAGACTGAGGGTTGAATCGGTGAAGTATCATTTGGTCCCCATTTGGTCGTTACATGATGCATGTCCCGTCTTTGAGGCATTTCATGGTCTCCATCTGCTGCGTCATTGCCAGAACTTCCTGAAATCCGGTGCTGAGTCCAGACATGTGCTGGAAGTATGCCTCCTTCTCCACCTGGACCGACAAATTATTCACCCCGGCATCTTTCAAAATGGCCGTCACCTACAAATAGAGGGGGGAACCACACAGTCACGGGCATATTAGAACTGTCAGTAACACATTCTCAAAATTTCATGACAATCTGCCCAAAGATAAAACTGTTGTCAGCTGGTATGATGAAGTTAGGCCCACAGATAGGAGTCTGCAGTGAAACATCAGTATGACTCTTAATTCTACCTGCTGTATGATCCTCTGCTCCACCACGTCTGACATGATCTGGAGGTGGATGGTCCCTGCGATCACGTTGGCTGAGTGCCTCCAGAAATGAGGGTCTCTGTACGACAGAACTCCTTCAATCTTCTCAATCTGAAAAAACAGACCGTAACCGTTTTTAAAATACCTGCTGAACATTTTACCATTGCCAGGGCAGATAATAATGCTCAAGTACCTTCTTGAATGACTTACCGTATGTTGATGTGAGTGATTTGATTGACGTAATTTAAATAGATTGTCATTTGTTTCAAGAAAATGGGAAATTTCCAGCTTATACACAAGTTTGAAAATGTTTCATGTCGACTTTTTTTTTTCTGATATCCTGGAAACAAACCTCCTTGGTGGAGGTGAAAAGAACTGTTTTAAAATTTACACTGAATACCTGATCACATCGTTTGTCTCATTGACATGTTTTTAGGAAGTCATCTTCACACAACAGTTCAGAAACTGCCACCATTCATCTCATCTTGTGAAATAGAAAAAGAGAATTGCCCCAATGTCTGCCCTTCATACGTACTGTTAGTTTGTAAAACCAAAATCTATTAAAGAAACACAAAATTAAAGAAAGAAAGACACAATTTTAATCACTCCCCGCAGTAACTTTGTCCTCATCACGCGGGACTCCTCACCTTTTCCAGCGCACTGTTCAGGTCCTTCTCATTTTCTGGGGGAGTTCGCAGAAGAAGAACCTCGCAGGCGTCCTTCAGCAGAGGGATAACGCTGAGGAAAATGAGCGTGGCGATGAAGAGCGAGCAAATAGGGTCGGCAATCAACCAGCCGAACTGACGGATGAGGATGGTGGAGATGATCACCCCAACGCTGCCTAATGTGTCAGCCAGGACATGGAGGAAAACACCTGGAAAAAAAGAAAATGAGGATTATATCCAGATACAATGTCCTCTCAACAAAGCTCAATTTTTAGTGCATCAAATGAAACACACACCTCTCATATTAGCGTTCATGCCTCCGCCCCCTGAGCCGTGGGAGTGCCCGTGCCCGCCGTGTCCGTGTCCGCTGTGCCCTCCGTGAGAGTGGGCGTGACCTCCGTGGCTGTGCTCGCTGTGGGAGTGGCCATGGTGTGAGTGGCCGTGGTCGTGCGATGGGCAGCTTTTGGCGCCGTGAGAATGAGCGTGACTGAAAGCGCAGATGCCCACCAGGTTGACCAGTAATCCTCCGACAGACACGGGCTAAAGGGTAGAAAAATGGCACGCAGAATTCAGACTGACTGATGTCTAACGACTCGATCAAAGACCATTAATGACTGATATAACTTTCCCCAATATCATCCTAAATATAAAGGATGTGTAAGAATGTTTTTATTGAGACAGCCATTAAAGTCTGATTTGAATGAGGTCTGCTGGACATCCTCCCACCTGTTTGTCATGATTGCCATCAACGTATAAGAGTAATGTTTAATTTGCTGTTTTCATCTGACATACTATGCTTTGACACATAAGGACAATAAGGAGATTACTCTGTGTTTTGCTTGCCTTCCTTTTTGTTTGATCATGCCTCTGTATGTAATTTAAGTAATATCTTGGAGACCTGTGTGGTGTATGACACTGAATAAAAGTAGGGATGCACAGAATGTTCGGCCACCAAAATTAATTGACCAGAAATAGCGCGAAAGAAAAACTTTATCCTGTCAGTTTGTCTCTGTGTTGCAGTATGAGAATCCCACCTGAAGAGAGGCTATGAAGTAAGGGTGACCTACTACCGAACTACAGAAATAACACAGTGGTGTGGACGTAGCCTCACATTACAACACACTGTAGTTTATTCCACAGGAAAGCTATATTTGTTAAGCTATAAGATGTTCACAGTAACCAGGCAAAGGCTGCTATGGTTTAAGTCTCTAACACAGATAGATTGGAATTTGTTTCCCATGTTTCCTTGTAATAAAATTGTCATTTCATGATACTTTATCATCTGTTCATTTAATTTTAATACTTAATACATTGTTCTTAGGACCAATTAAATAAATATACAGTATACTGCACAATGCTACATGATAAATAAAAGACTTCAAATAGACCCAGTGATCGATATCAGCTAATACTACTTTCAGCAATCGCTGATCGGCCCAAGAAATCCTGATCAGAGAACCTCTACTATGAAGTACGCAATACGAGAACCACATACAACATTATTTATCAAATTGTGTCAGACTTTGCGCGAGGATACACATGTGACAACGTCTGGTTTTCAAAATAAGGTGTCTCTACAGTATCCATACTGTATAGACAAGATTAATTGGATTATATTCACAGAAAGTATAAAACATATTATATTTGTCCATTAAAAGTAAATAGACACTAATTTACTTTATCGGACCCTTTCAGGCCTTGGGCCCACCCCCATACTCTCTCCAAATCCTGTGGGAAACACAGAGTAAAAAGCACATTCTGAAAAATATTGGCAAAATAAATGTAAAATGTAAAAAACCTTCAGCATTTGGGAATGTTTTTTATTATATTCAGTTTCGGCCAAGAACTTTCATTTCGGTGCATCCCTAAATAAAAGTGTTTATTCATTCTTAAAGGGCTTCACTTCAGTGATTAATTTTGGCACATCCATTAAACTGGGGGACTTGTGTTAGAGAGAGATTATTAAAAGAACGGTCAGAATGTGGCAGAGGCCGAGATTTAGCTGACTTTTAGTTTCTCTCATGTCGATCATACGTTTCCCATTATGTAATTAGATAAGTGTCTTTTTATTAGACCCTCCCTGTCTGGTAAATGCCCATGTATTTCAAACTCCACAGCCCCAGTTTGTAACACAAGCTTTCTAATCTACATTTGCAGTCTTTAAGTCAAGATAATCCTAATGACATTACCGCCTTCAGCATTCTTCAACTGTTTTGACAGGCTGACTTGTACTTTCACGTTGAAAATATAATAAAATATAATACTTAAATTAAATAATACTTGAAGAGCACGATGTGCGGTTGTTTTAAGCAGGAAAATATAAATACCTAGGGAGGACTGTGTATTGGCAGACATGATGTCAAAGGAAAAATATCAGGACATACCAAATAAATGTTACCAAAGTACATAATAGTCACAAGCCTTTACATGAGTTGTAGATGCAGCTTACTCACAGTCAGCATGTCTGTGTTTATATTAGGAGGATCCAACACACGGGTGACTGACTCAACAAAGACAAAGAAAGCGATGACCATCAGGAACAGCCCATTGATGAATCCAGAAAGTATTTCAACACGACCATACCTGGGAGGGAAAATGTTTTTTCAACATCCAGCTGAAGTTCAAATGCTTTCAATTATTCAAATATCTCCTGCCAAAGCCTTTGCACATGTTCTTTATTGACCTTACCCATAGGAGAATATCCTGGTAGCTTTCCAGCGGGTCATAAGGGCAGCAAACAAGCCGAGGACTAAAGCCGAGCAGTCAAACAGCATGTGGAAGCCATCAGAGATCAATCCCAGACTGTTGGTCCAAACGCCGTAAAACAGCTCCACAAAGGTGAAAGCCTGAAATGTGCAGAGCAACATAGCTTACATGAACTCAAAATAACAACAGAGTATTTGAAGTCAAACCCACCTCTACAGTCCAGTCATAAATATTGTCTGAAAACAAAGTTGAAATTTAATTTACAACTTGAAAATATCTAACTGAAAATATCTAAGTTGAACTTCCCCAATTATATTTTTGATGCCCAAAATGCTTTATTTTATTTTATTTATTATTTTTCGTCAGAAACAGACAAATTTAAATATGTGGAGTTATATAATTTGCAACTTGTGTGTAAATGTAAAGTCCTGTTCAGGTCATTAACCCCCCTGAATTCCTAGAAACAGTAGCAAGGACATCTCCTTAGTGGAAGTTTCTTTTTCCAACACAACTGTCAAGATGTTGTAGGAGAGCAGGATCAGTTTGTGGGGGATATCCCCACAATAGCTGTCTTATTTGGATTATCAATCCTTTTTTTTTTATCCTTAATTTACCCTATGTAATAATATATCTTTCTATTTTTCTTTATTTTTCTTTTATTACAAAAGCTTTTATTTTGAAATCAGAAATTTTAACCCTTTAATTTTACCTGGCAGAACAATAATGTTTTTTGCAGTGCTGCCAATTTTTAAGAGTTTCAGTAAATGGCCCCCCAGATGATATCCTTGATCTTTCACCTGACTGTTCTCTTCCTGACACCGTACGTACCAGGTTGAGACACAGGAAGTAGAAGATTTGTCTGGAGTCATATTCCTCCAGGATCTGTTTCAGGGAATCTTTGATGAACCGCGGGAGGGACTGTGATGTATGCTGCAGGGCATCTCCCATGAAGTTGTACAGGGGAGTCCCTTCGGGTGAGTAACCCACCAAGGTGCCCTTCTGACCTTTCTTTGATGGAGACGAGAGAATACTGGAAGCTACAGGGACATATGAGGGAGGAGAATTAATAGACAATAAAAATAAAAGTAAAAAAAAGTAGATCCACCTTTTATTTGAAGATATGGAACAGAAAGCTGCAGTTAAATGTTTTTCTCAGAGAATGGGGAAATGTACATAAACATCCATAAACGCTATGCCAGTGCTGGGCAACACTTACAGTATGTACGCAAAACAAGGAAAATGCCTGCACAGTACTTTTTAAATGATGACTTATAACTCCAACTCAGTTCTATCATTAGAAAGCTTATCCTGCTGATGCCCACAGCTGTCACTTACACATGATGAAGAAGATGGCGCTGACTACCACTCCTCCAGAGAGCACGTGCTCCGTGCTGACCTGCTGTGGCGGTTTGCTCATGGAGCGCAGCTGGTCGGTCAGCGGGTGAGTCCAGAAGTTGGCCAGCAGCAGGGCGCTGAAGAAAAGGGCGATGGTGCCGTAGCGGGCGCACCTTGGCATCTCCATCTTTGTGTTGCAGATGGCCTCGACGTAAAACTCCAGGATCATTACAGAGAAGATTATCATCCCGAACGGCAGGATGAGGGCCGACCATGATTCTACTTTACTCTGGTGTAGAGACAGATGGAAAAAAATAGTGAGATACATAATCTGAGCATAAACAGATATAGTTTCAATTCAAATTCACAGTATCGAGACACGGAGCTCAAGAAGTACCTATTTATGCATCTTGTTTATACGATCATTTATATAGCACAGTCCAAATTATTTAAGAAATCTTACTATGTTTGAACAAGGATCACAGGATAGTTTTATGTGGTCTATCTCACAGACCAAAGCTGGCCAAGGACAATTTTTAACCAGAAGATGGAATTACAGGAAAGATGAGGTCACTAAAAACATTAGATATCATCCTCTGGGGGTCATAAATCACAACAGACCAATAGAGTGACTAGCCGTGGCATCCTAACAGGGAAAACATTTGATTGAAAAGACTGAGGAAAGAGCAACTCTTGTTTGGTTATTTTGTTAGGTAGAAAATAAGCTTTCCGTGGCTAATTTTAACTCTCTAATGAATGAAAACAGCTCACTATGTCTGTGGTTTCTAACTTACTTCAGATCTTTGTGAGCTTCGTGATACCACACAATTCTTCAAAAGGACAAAACGGGCTACATGCATGCAAGAGTTCTAATTTTTTCACATAGTGCACTTACGTCTGTGGTTGCTGACAGCACTATGACCCAGGGCAGCAGTACCACTGCAGAAACCAGGTTGTCAAGGGCATAGAGGCGTTTGGCACCACCAATTTCCACTGACAGTTTCCTGGAGGCCGTGTGGAAGCCCACCTTCAGGCACAGGGAGACCACCAGCAGCACAACACCACCCTGACAGGAAGGACGGGAAGACACGGAGGAAATTAATGTAGAAAACAAAGGCAATAATTTACTATGCTTGTGGAATCGTCACTAAACATCAAATTTCATGCGTGACACAGGCGTTGCTTACTTTGTGATCTGCAACCCCTAAAAATGCAATGGCCGTGTAGAGGAAATGAGTGAGCGCGCTGTCATGATGTCCCTCAGCTGGTTAGAAGCCGAGTCAAGGCAGACACAATCCAAACAGAGAAATATGATGATGAAAAAAAAAAAACACGGATCACATCAATGACAGGGACTACTGTCCTTCATAAGGTGTAAAAGATACGGTGCTCTGCCATCTTTGCCATGAGATCATCGTTGTCAAAGAGGAGGAGGCAGATCACAGCGATGATGAAGAAAGCAGCGCCTCTGGTCTGAGAAAAGCCACAGACAAACAAACAGGTATGCTTTTAACATACTTTTACCACAGTGATTTATTTTTTGGAGGCAGCACACACAGTCCAAGTCCAAAATGCAGATTAAGCAATGTCACCTCGTCTGTCTTGTTATAATTTTAGTTATATTCTTTGCAACATTAGGAGACTCGTCTTCCTCTCAAAGCGTTACAGCCACAAGGTCAAACCAAACAGCAACAAAATGCTCTCTGGCATTATTACTTATGTTCTACTTGATAGAGAATTAATGGATATGGGACACAGCAACATTGCATGTTTACAACAGAGAGTTTGGGTAACATATTCACACAGATTGCTTTTGTATAACAAGATACTTTAGCAGTTAGACGTTTTTAAGCAATGACATTGTTTTGCCAGATTTCATCAAATAACTTGATGAGTACAATGTTACAACTGGTAGGAATGATGGCCAAAATAATATATATAAAAGACATATTTTGTATGTAATTGGTATTATTATTTTTTGCTGAAGTGACCGAATGGTCGTCTGCATAAAGTTGGTGGATTTAATTTGATCAGAAAGCTATTAGTTAAATTTGTTACAACAAATTCTATAGGTAATTGTTAATAATAGTGTCATAATAATAAATGAAAACAGACACTGATGGTGACAAATGTAATCTTTGGGGACTTTGAGCATCACAGATGAAATGTTATTGAGGACATACTGGAGTGAGTTGCATCCAAACATCAGCAAATGACACCAAAAATCGGTTTTTAATGGGTTCTGTGGTAAAGTGGTCCTTTAAATGAAACCACGACAGAGCTGACACTACAATACATTGATGAATAAATGTAGTGTAAAATATATGTGACATTCTTAAATAAATAAATAAATGCTAGTTTCTAATTCCAAACCAGTTGTGTTCATTTGTGGGCTCCTACCTTGGACGGCCCCCCTCCTGAACTTGTGAACAGGACACTGAGGAGAGCAATGATCACCACATCACTGTGCTCAAAAAGCAACAATGTTCTGTAAAAGACAGGATCAATTTTAATCACCCCCTAAACACGTGCGGAGTCCACACAAAGACATCAACACACACAGTTAAATACAAACAAATATGCTCACCTATACGCAGAGCTTTTGCCATTAACTGCTATGAAACACACTAAAAAACATTTATGGTGACAGTTTACCTTAGAGGACCACAGAGAGTTAATCCGAAGAAGCCCAGGAGGGATATGACACAGCTGAAAACAGCGTGCTTTAATAACTTTATCCACTACAAAGAAAACAGATTTAAAAAGAAAACAGATTCATCATTATGGCGAGCTGACACAGTGACATTGATACAGTGTCTTTCATGAAAAAGTCTTTTAGGTTTTTAAAGCTCAACCTTAAATATTCTTAAAACACTGCAGACAACAGAGCCGCATCCGCAGGTAGATAAAAGACATTTACAGTAAGTGTCCCTACTGCAGAAATAGCAGATGAACTTATGAGGGGAAATCTTTTGTTTATTCACTAGTCCTTTTTGGTTCACCATCTTCGTAATGTAAACATTTTACACAGCCACAATCCTTTATATTTGTCTTTATAATTTTATATGTTTACTCTTTATCTATCTACCTTTGACAAGTGTACAATTGTGACAAAAGAATTTCCCATCGGGGATCAATAAAGTATTTCTGATTCTGATTTTCATAAATGAAACAACAGCTGGATCATACACAAATGGAAAAATAACAATCCAACAAACCTGTCTTTTTGAGATGATTTTGCCTGAGGAGAAAGGCTTTTGAAAGAAAAGCAGAATAACAGCAGTCCTGAGAAAAGAGAAAGGTCACTGTCAGCATGTTGTCAGCAGCCATAAATCCAAAAATCCAAAGTAATAATAATTAAACCAAGTGTAATATTATTATAAAATGGATTAAATGACACCTAAGCAAGTAATAAGCAAGTACTTACCCTAATTTTAGTATAAAGATAAACTGGACAATGTGAACAACTTTTAGGATATCATAAGATTCAAAGATCCCAAGAGCCTTGAGGACCTTCGTGACAACCAGCAAAACTATATATCTGGTTAACCTGAAGAGGAAAAAGGACAAAGAAACATATGTTTGTACTGGAAGTGGGAGATACAGAAAAACCCCACAACCGTTCTATAAAAGGTTTTGCACTACTTATTTTGCACTGACACAAATTATGTGGTGAAACAATCAGCTTAAAACACATACCTAGAATTGGGCACTTCGACCATTCCCAGTTTCCCCCCTGAGAGTACGTTGCTGCTGTATTTCTCTTCCATTTTAAAGCACCTAAACTCGACCAGCTGAAGTCCAGTTGCAGTCTTTATGTCCCCAATATCTTAACATACCTCTTAGCTAGCCTGTTAGCGAGCTAGCCATCTGGCATGTCAGTTAAGTTAGATTATATCCAGTCCCCCGCTGCGACACGTCCTCTGTGTGCGGTGTACGTTAAACAAATACACGTGGTCTCATTGTTTGAGCAATATAATGTGCCGTTTTTAGGCTGAGTTGACCACAATAACAGCTACAGTCCGTAATGAAAGGAAAAACATCCAAGCTGCCCAACAAGCCCCAGCACTTCCGGACACGGTAAGCGGTCCACGTCACGTGCGTGTGTTCGCGAGCGTTGCTCCTGCGCAGTTCAGGGTTCTGCGCAGATGATGACGATGAATGTAAGTAGCTATGTGCATTCAGGTGAATTATGTTCTAAAGTTCTTGTTGTGTGTGTGCACAATCTTAAGAAAGCCGGCCCACGTTCAGGCTCAATCCCTTCTCATTAGCTTCCAAAGCTCAATGTAGGAAAAAGAGATGACATGTTTGGAATGACACCAGGGGCGTTTCCAGGCTCTTGAAACATTGGGGGCTTAGCCCAGCCTAGAAATCTTTCATTTTTTCACCTGTTTTCACCCCCCACCCCTCATCCCACCGGCTGCCTCCACCTATCCAAAGTACGTCTAAGCAATAGTCTCTCTCTCTCCTCTCATGCTTCTGCCTTAGTTTCTCATGATCTTTTCTGAAAAGATATGAAATTATATATGAAATTGCATACCATTTCATGGTTGTGACTTAACTTACTTAAAAGTCCAGACTTTGGCAGACAGATGGAAATGGGTTTCCAAAGTATCTACTACTGTACCGGCCAAAACCTCATGCTGACCAAAAATAAAAGAGCACATTTTATTTGGTAACATTGGTAACATTAAACAACTACAGCTCCCACAAGGCTTTTACAGTGGCTCTGTGTCAAAGACTCATGGGATATGTTGTAGCATATATTTCAGATTTAATCTTTGAGATTATCTATCCAAACCTTTCTAATTCCTTGTTTCCTGCTCCATCCTCCTCCTCTTCCTCCCCATGCACATCTTTTTCAAACTTTTATTTTCCATTTAATTATCCATGTTGTGAATTACAACTCAATATACAAGTAGACTCACCTGCAGGTGAATTCATTGTAAAAAGAAAAACAATACATGAAAGCAAAACAAGAAATACCAAACAACAAAAAGAAAGGGTTTGAGATGTATTTTATTGTTGGTGGGATAACATCAACTCAATAAGACAGATTGGTCACATTATTAATAATCATTTTGAAAGATGTGAGGTTTCAGTGGCATCCAGTGGACAAGCTGGCCTTGTTTTCCAGTAAAGTGGTTACAGCAGAATTTCAGTTAGATCCACACAGTCCAAGCAGGACTTGCTCAAAGTCTCCTCTAGTCTCTTTCTGTGAAACAGAGACAAAGATGTGGTCAGCTGAGATAGTTTCAGTCACTTGTGTCTGTACTGAATGAGTGACACTTTGAATACTTAATGTCATTTTACCACTATGTGCTCCTGTAGGCTAATGTTGAACATGGCCTTGTATTCATCGATGATCTTCTTCAGGTCGACCTCAGAGCGGCTCACCAGCACCCTGATCAGTGCGTTCTCGTTTGTGCCGAGGCCCTGTGAGAGCGGAGCAGAGCCTCCATTACTGAAGAGGTAGAAAGCATGAGTGCATGCAAATCGCCTCACTCTGCGGGTTTTTACACATTGTTTAGTTACATTTTCTCATTCATTATTTGTATGATAGCGGGTAAAGTTATGTAGCATTCCTTCACACTACATCTGTGTTGGTTGCATAACCAGTCACTGCAGTTAAGCAGTGTTTTCCAGAAGCTGACAATATTTATGGTGCTCCAAAGACATTCCAGAGAATCGGCTGCAAAACAGGGATTCATTTACAAGAAAACCTTTGATTATTAATGTCAGCTTTCGCATTACCATTTGCATGTGAATGTAACGTATTATTGCAGACTTTATAGCGTTGACCCAAAAACTACTAGTTCTAAGCAAAACTGACCATGTAAACTTCACTCAGCAGGGGATGTGTGTGGGAAAAGTCTCACACACACTTGTTACATATGGTGAGAGGGAAGGAGATATTCATACACACCTTCATAGCGTGATGGAGTGTCTCAGCAAAGAAGGCTGGTGTGTTCCAGGCACATTTCACTAAAGACACAAAAAACATCATCAGTGAAAATATGCACCGACTAGATGTTGCTGTGTCTCAGAGTTCAAAATGTCTCTTCATTCTGTGTTATAGTTCATCTTATGAAGTTTCATGTTCAGGATTCAGTAGTCCAAACAAGGTTTTAGACTCTCCCTGATCTCATGGTGTGTGAGGTCATGATGCCCTTGTGCCACACACTGGAAGACTTGGATGTGCAGATAGTATCACTGGGATCAGGTCTATCCAGGGCTCAAATCTGTTGTTTTTATGCACTTCTCTTCACTTGCACTTGTATGTTATTATTTTTTTGCAGCTCCAACTCACATCACAACTGAGCAGAGGGTGGGCTGGACACAGTCAAGCGGCGTCTTCACAGTAAGCTGCTAACTACTTTGTGAAATACTTTACATTTATTATAACCATTAAACATGTTAAAGAATATTTAAGTTAAATATTTGTATTTGTTTGAGAAAGCTTCCTTCTGATTACCTTTGCATTGTCATGTCGGTGCAAAATCAGAGCCCAGAAAAGGTCTATTTTTATTACAGCTAAAAATGGCCCCATCGGCCACCATATCAGTAATACTTGATTTTTTACCCCTATTAAATTGGAATTGGTATAAAAAATCCCATATCAGTCGGGATCTATGCCAGAGTAACACCGCTTGACAATGACAAAAATAAGATCTTTGAGTCCATGACAACTTGTTTTTAAACCTTAAGTATAATATTGAATATCCATTACCCAATGTGCAACAATCAATGTTAAAGTTCAGAGAAAAACATCTTTAGTTATTATTTATTAGAGATTGCACTGAGCTCAGCTTCTGCTTCATCAAGGCTATGTGAGTGTGATTTGATTGTCAATGGTTTAGCAACATACACAAACAACAAACATCATATATTAAATAACCAAAACAGCTGTAACTGTGGCAGAACATTGTGTTTACGTGTTAGGACACCACTGCTCACAGTAAGAAGCCTATTGAGAAAAAGGATTTCTGGGCCTTTAAAATTTGTTTGGCACACTGCAAAACTCAAGAGACCTTCTTATTCATGAAAAGTGAAACCAGATCTGATCAAACCAGGAAAGAAATAACAAAATCCTCCATACCAATGTCAAGGAGGCATTTTTCAATGTCTCCCTTCAGCTTCATGTCCAGGGCTTTGGGTAATGTGACGTCACTGACGGAGGCATACTGCTGGAACGCTAGGAGGTAAACAGACAAACAGGGATTTATAGGTTAATGGTCTTCTTGTCAGACAAAACGCTTTCCAAAAAGTTGTTGTACTCAAAAGAAATCAGCGCATTTACCCTAAACATTTTTGGGATTTAGAAAAAACTCTTTAGCTGGTTTAAAAGCATCTTTAGATATGAACTTCCAGAATTAATATCCTGTAATCAACTAAATACACACTGAGCTAAAGACAAGTTAAAATTTAATTAAAACAGGAGCACATCATATGATGCTTAAACTAGATCTTGTTTTAGATGTTGTTGCTTTATTCACCTCACCTTGATGAAAGAGTGTGCTATGTGTGCTTAACGGGGTAAAACTGTTTTTCATTTTCACAAATCCATGGATGATGAAGACATCATTTAACAAAAAATATATTTAAATAATCTGGCCCACATTTCTCAGTATTGTTCCAACACAAGATTGTGGTCCCAGCTCTGATGAGACATTTCAAGAACTCACTTTTAGAGAGCTGCAGGTTGTTCCGTGTGGTCAGGATGTCGATGTAGGTAGAAACATTGACATGTTTGGTCTCACCTGCTTCAAACAGAATCTAAAGGTACAAAACAGTAATAATCCATTACCAGTTAATATTGTTCTCTTCTTTAAATTTTTACATTAAAGAAAACATCTCGTAATATTCTATATTTTTCGTATTGTCAACCATTGAACTTACTAACTTAGTAGTTTTGTATTTAAAGCGTGATCTTACTCCTCTGTGCCACAGTACATGTTCATGCTGCTGGAAATACTCTCTAGGGCAGCAAATAAGTATTAATCCGCCACCAAAAAAGTTCCCAAATTAAAAATGACAGTAACTGTCTGTTTAAGAAATTACGTTTCTTCTTCTTTTTTTGCAAATAAATTATGACCCAAGTTTAAGATATTTTTCTTATTTAGGAATCATAGGGTTCCCTAAATAGGGAAGTCACAAAGTAGTGTTGGCTTAGTTTTCTTTCATGAGTTTTGTTGACAATAAGAAAAATAGTAGAATAGCGGCAGACTTATCCTTTAAAAGTTGATTTTCCTGATTTTACCTTTGCGTCCTTTTCTGCCAGAGCCATGTCGACTACAGTGCTCTCATCCTTGCTAGCTTTCAACATGGCCAGGAGGGCCATGGTAAAGTCACCGCTGGTGTCACTCTTAATAACATCCTCCAGCTCTGCTTTGTACTCTAAGGGACAAAGAGCATTTTAGCTCCAAGATAACAGACTTTGCAGTAACATAATGGAACAAAGCATAACCGCTGTGGTTATAGCTGCTGTTTAGAGAATAAAATCCTCACGACTGGGTGATTCCAGTGCTGTGCGGTCTCAGCATAGAGTGCTTCTGCTGCTGCATGCACTGGAGGCACTAAAATGGCACTCTTTAGTGTCTCCGGTGCATAAGATGTTAGGTAAAATGTGAAAACATTTCAGGAAAATTCCATTGAATGTACCCAACAAGTAACAGAGTGGCTGCACTGAATCAGGCCTCACCTTCTTTGAAGACCCTCTTGATCTCTTGAATCTGTTGGTTTGATCTTGTTGCCAGAATCTCAATGAGGACATCTTCATCTGTGCCCAGACCCTGTTGGAACAGAGCAAATGGTAGGAGTGACAAAATCGAAAACAGTCCTCCTCTGGTATTTAGTACAAACACCGCTAATATTTACCTTTAAGGCTTTCCTGAGAAGGTAGGCATCAAAGTGGGCGGGTGTCATGAGCAGAGCCAGACAGGCGTCCTCTAAATGTGACTTGAGAGCCGACTTCAGAGCTAATTCCAGCTTCTGCAAGACACAGGGAGCAGTCACATGAAGGCGTGAGGGTACTACTGTTCATTTCGATCATGGCATTTCAAAACTAAGACTGCTGCTGAAAATTAAAGTGTGTGGTTGTTCTGGGGTGTTGTGATGATCATAACATCTGCCACAGTGCCTTTTTTGACACTAGGCCTGCCAAAGTGGGAAATATTCCAATTCAACACATATCGGCTCTAAAGCAAGACTGTATAACTTGCGCTGAACAACTACCACTGTGGACACAAGTAGTCATTATAGAATAATGACACGTTATTTTTCCCTTCACTTCCCAAGATTCCCTTAGTCTGTCTACATTGGGATCTGACTTGTGTATGTCTCTAAGCTAATCTAACAAAAAACAGTAAGCCATCATATTAATGTCTCATTAAATATATAGATTGTAGCAGCAGAACCAAAAGAAAAGTCTGTCATTTTGAGGCACTTCCCCGCCCTGCCCCGTCCGCCCCGCCCCCGTCTGGCCCAGTAACCACGTGCTATGCGCCAGTCGATCAAGGCACATACCAATCGATTTTCAGTTGCAGTTCTTTGTCTCTATTTTAATACTATTTAGTTTATCGACCCAATTTCCTCCACCTAGAACCCCCAAAATGTATTGATATAGGGGGTCTACTTGTGAATTCAACTCCTTGGATGATGAAGATATTGTTTAACTAGAAAAAATTTTAAAAAATCAGGCCCACTTGTTTTTGTTCCTACACTGATGGGTGTGCTTCACCTGTTACCTGCAAGAGTGCGGTTCCACCTGTTTGTCCAGGTGTGTGTGTTCACTTTGAAAGAAAAGGTTTTGGCTGTTTCTGTCTCTGATGAGTCAAACCTAACAGCGGAAGCATTCAGACATTTCAAACAGAGAACAGAGATGAAGTCAGTGAAGTTTGCAAACTATCCACTACTATAGTGGCTGTACCTGAACAAGGTTGTAGCAGCAACCCCCCCCAAGTGTATTGAGTTAGGGTGTTTTTTTTATCTCTGAATTCAACTATTCATTTGTGTGTTGCAATTATGTAAAAGCTCAAAACACAAAACACTTCACAGAGGGAGGTTTGCTTCGTTTTGCTTTTTTGGCTTGTTGCTTTTATTATTGACCACACTTGCCTCTGTCTTGATGAGAAATGAAATACCTTCCCAGCGGACGCTTCAAAAACTGCTTTGATCATCTGTCTCTGCTCGTTGCTTCTCTTCACCAGGATTGCAATGATCGCAGCCTCGTCCACTCCTGTGAAGACAAGATATACTTTACTTTCTTTAAAGCACTTAAAGCACAGCTGCTAGGTCAGGAAGGGGGAGTCTAGAAAGAAGATTTGTCTTTGTCCAAAGTACTAAAATTATTTTTTAAAAAACAGAAGAGCATCCTCAGTTGCATCCAAAATATCTTTTAATTAGGTTTCCTGTCATTCATAGATGAAACATTAACCATGTTTTAACCGTTCTTCAACTTTAACATTTAAGAACAGCTCAACCTTGCAAGCATTAAGTCATTTTTAAGATAACACAGAGTGCGCACACGCACCTTTAGTTTCAATGGCGCTCTTAAGAACGGCAGCATCATTGCTGGCACTGAAGTTCGGATACGGGACAACTGTTCCATAATACTTCGGTTTCGGCTTATCCTTCACCTAGAACAACAGCCAGAAGTAGAAATGTTTCACTAATGTCAGCTGCTAAAATCACTAGGCATCCCAAGCTACAGATCATTTTCAGTTTAAAAGATGATTTTTGATTCATTGCAGTTACATCACAGGGCAGAGTGACAGGAGAGATGGAGGAGAGGACAATAAGGTGACAAGAAGCAGAGCTGCAGACAGCTGTCAGGAAGTCATTTTACAACAAGTGTATTATTCTCAAGACTAGTAGTTCCCAGGTGATACTCACTGTGACAGTGTTATCTTTGGGGTCTTTGTCATTGATGACATGTTTGAAGATGTTCTTGAAGAAGGCCATGTTTACTTGGCTGGAAAGTTCAAACCACAAACATTAACACTTTGCTGTAGAAAGGCAGAAGAACTTAAGAATTTAAGGGAAATTATAATTATTCAACCAAAACTAAAATTTTAAAACAAAAACCTCACCTTTGCTGCTAGAGATGGTCACAGATTTACAGATCTCAGGTGTTGCAGTATTTAACTCAGTCTGCAGTGTCTCCACCCAACTCTGTCCAGATGATTTTCAGGCAGGATTAGTTTCACCTGCAGAGGATCAGCCAATCACCTGCCACCTCTCAAAGACAACATTACTACAAGGTGACAGTCAGAGGTTTGGGCACGTCTGACTGGTTGGGCGACTCTTCTGTGTGAAGGAATTTTCCTTTAGAGGACCTTGTCGGTAAAAGGTCTGTACAGGTCATACATGTCATGTTTAGGTCACTCGCAGACATAGAAGCTGAATGACCTCTTTGTCTCTCAGGAAATATTCATGCGGCTGATTTCCTCCATGGGTGCATCAGGGGTGTGTCTAGGGGGGTGGCATTGGGTGGCACATGCCACCTGTGAAATCTGATAGGCCACACCATTTTCCCAAACTATGACTGGCTATTTGTGCCAGTACAGTCAAAAGTGTAACCTTAGTTCTTACAACCAAGGGGGTAAGCCACAGTTTGAACAGTGAAGCCGACCAAGGCCTGGATGGAAGGTTCCATGTAGACTTAAAAATGACCTCAAAATCCTGTGACATCATGTCACACATGAGAGATGTAACCGTATTAGTTAGATTATAAGCTCTCTGTGAATCTAAAAAAACTATTCGCCTATCAGTGATGCTGCATTGGTGTTTGGCAGGTGAGCCTTGTAGGTGGGCTGATTAAACAGTCATGATCCGAGTCGGACAAACACACTGCGCTAGTCCCCCGTGGGACTGTTTTCTCGATCCCGCTCTTCGTTTATTGACTCCATCTTATTAGCACAAGCTAAATCCCAGGACCCACAGTATATTTTTTAACTGCCCGCTCCCGACCCATTTCCCAATGCAGCCCTCTACTCTGAGCCAAGAGACTTTTTGTCACTTCTATGTTAAAAAAGTGCAACGTGTACCCGCGCAGAATTCTAGGTAATGGTTTTTGTCGGGGACTGTTTCAGCCACACAGAAGCGTATGCTAACTAGTGACATGACAGCAACTGAGAAATTAACGCCATACAGAGTTATGAACACAAAATCAGCTTTTAGACACGAAAAGAAGCTGCTGAGCAAGAAAATGCAAAGCTTCCAAAAATATTGAGTTTCCCTAAAAAAAAAAAATGACGGGATAGCAGTAAGCACAAGTTGAGAGCCAGAAGAGTAATCGCGCAATCCAGACAGCATCTCAAAAGTGAGAGCAAAACAAGAACTAACCAAGATGGTTGGTTTGGACAACCAATGCAGAGCTGCAAGCTTTGGGGAAGTCTGCACCGTTTTGCTGCTTTTCTTGACAACTGGTGATGACGCAGTTGATAAGATTCATGCCTTTGGTGTGAGAGACCCAGGTTCAATTCCCCACTGTGACACATCTACCAATGTGTCCCTGAGCAAGACACTTAACCCCTAGTTGGTCCAGAGGTGTGTGACCTCATATAGCAAGTGTAAGTTGTTTTGGATAAAAGCGTCAGCTAAATAAATGAATGCCCATGCCTGCTAGCTGGTGTATAATACATTACTTTGTACAATGACACACATCATTTTTATGTGTGTCATTGTGCGTTGTCACTAACAAGATCATTTTTTCACGTGTGTGAAGGTGTGCTGTCAGTTGTTATAGTTTTTCTGTGTAGTGCATTTCTCTGTTACGGGTGGTTTTGAAACTGTAATGTTCATAATTAAAGTTGATATGAGCAGTGGAGACAGAAATGTTAATGGAATGCTATTTTGACGTGTGTGTATGTTGGCGGTTGAACTTAGGCTACTTCATGCTACCCCTGCACAAGTCTGTGCCCCATGTTAGTTAAAAATGTCTGGAAACGCCACTGGGGTGCATGACAACAGCTGGGAGATAGCAAGAATGAGAGATATGGTGCTTCAGTCTTTGATGTATACAGACAGACTGTGTCACAGAATGTAATACATGTGGCCTCCTAATTCCAAAGTGATGTAGGTAAACATTAGAGTTCAACATTCAATAAGATGGTTATACTTATTTAGGCCAGTAGAGAATTACCTTGTAGGGTTACATCATAGACTCCTTAGGGACAGTAAAGGGATAAATATTGTGGCTATTATTGACACTCATTCCCACTCTAGACTAACCATTTTCTCCTCGGCCGAGCTTCATTAAACACTGCTGTGGAAGACATCCTGAGTTTCATCAATAACTGTTGATGACCAGCTCCCAAGAATTTCCTTCACATTCTGTAAAGACTTGTATTGTAATTCAGAGTGCTTCACCTTTCAATCAAACAACTTCATACGCACATACATGCAGAGAAGAGTAACAGCTAAGATGAAGGTGACTGTAGTTCATGTTTTTAAGGAGCTTTTGAAGTAAACACTCCTAAATACTGACCTGACACATTGTTTTTTGCACTATTACATGACTGAACCAGATTTTTGAGCTGATACTGCTGAATGGGGACCTCACCTGATTTTACACATGAAAGCCTGTTTACAGGTGTCAGGGGGTACTAGTATATATGTGAAAAAAGTTGTATAAAGTCTTCTGTGACTCCAGGGGAGCTGCGCAAGCTCCTGATAATCTGATAAAGCTGACTCAAGTGATGTCACTTGAGTCAGCATCGGTTTGGGGCTGAAGACTACAAGTTTAAAAATGAAAAAAATAATAATAATCTGGGGGTGTGGAGTTACAAAGAAGTGAGATCTTCCCAGACCTCTGTAGCCCTTCCTTGCGGCTCAAGGCTACATTAGCTGCTACTAGCATAACACACACAAATCTCTGACCGAACTGTCGGCATTTAGGATATACTGTGGACAATGTAGATGCCAGGTTTTGAAAGAAGAATAAGTGGAATAAAAAAAAAAAAATCTCTGGTTCTGCTGCATCGGTTTTTGTACTTGGCACTGTTTATCATGATTCTGACAATGATAAATGCTAAATCGGTCTAGTACTCAACATCAAATACAATAAATCCAACAAACAGCAAACGTCTTGAGTCCTCTGCGGTTTGCCTTTTTTCTCTGAGGTTTCAAGCAAAAACAACAAAAATAAATTAATAAAAGACAATTTAAAATTGGATATTAAAACGGATATAAACTGAGCTGCTGCAAACTTTATTGCAAAGTCAGAATCATACCATGGGTTTCAAAGTTATTGTAAATGTAAGAGTAAACATAAAAGCAAGGTCCCACACAGGTTAGTAAAAGGCAGGCATGACTGAAACTGAACTTATATAGGCTAATATAATAAAACATATATATAAACTGTATGTCTGCATCTTGCTGCACCAGCTGTGTATTGTTCTGAAATATTTTTGGAATTGTCACTGGACAAAGGGGTTCAGTGCTTACTTTCATTGTGAGCCCCCATGTTGCGGCTGGTCAATTGATCCATACAGTGTAAGCATAAAAGTCGCAGGTTCTGGCCGTGCAGAAAGGCCAATTTAAATGTGTGGTGTGAGTTAACGTATAACGTACGTTTTTCAACTTAAGTTGGAAAAAAAAAAGAGTGGACCAACAACACAATCTTCCTTCATGAGTTGTAAGTTACTCAAGACAAATTGTTGTTAATGTCAGTAATGAACAGTAAAATGTAACTGAAATGCCACAATCTCAACACCTTGCTTTGTGCCTATTTAAGTCTCCAGCTGTGAAATGAACGCAGATTGTCTAAGGGATGAACACAGCCTGCAGGAATGTGATTTTCTCACACTGTTATCTTGGAGGGGGCCCTCTCCCACGGCCTTGGCCCGGTCTGACACCCGGGCCTGGCATAGGTCCTTGTCCTCTAGGTGGCCGGTTCACTGGCCCTCGAGCGTTGGGGTTAGGTGATGCCAGAGCCACATCTTTCTGCAGGTTAACGCCTTTACCGGCAGACCCGGGCTTGGTCTTCATTGGCTTTGCATCCGGCTCTGGTGTCTTTTCTGTTTAGACATGTTAGTTTTTAAATCACAACCTTAATGCCTCAATGAATGCATAACATAAAACGGTAATCAGGAGGAATGGTATTTTTAAATTATGGTATATGGGGGAAAAACTTTGGATCAGTATTACATAAACAGATACCGTTCTCACTTTTCATTCTAATACTTAAATTAAATACTAATACTAACTAAATACTAAAAACTGATAATATATTTTATATGGAGGCATTTAGTATTTTTTTTCTTCATATATCTGCATAGGACAATCAGCTGTTCATGTGTTTACTGACCAGGCTCAGGTGGAGGAGAGGGGGGGGCGAGGGATCGGTTCGGTAGCAGGTCCTCCAAGTCTTTCATGACCTGGTTAGTGCTGTCTGTGTTATTCCTCCGGTTTTTCTCTTCATCCCGAGCCTGGACACGCAGAGATGGAGGGAGACAGAGACAGAGGTAGTGGCCAGAAAGAAAAGTGGGGAGATGATGAAAAAATTCATGAAGAGTGAGAAAATAAAGAGAAGGCACAGAACAGTTATGTTTAATGTGTTGTTATTTATGTTAAATACATGTGAAGAAGGTGCTTAAAGGATACGGCTGGAGATATTCTATATTCCTCTTATTGTTAATCCCATAATAAGACCAAAACCAACAATGTGTTAGTCCATCGCTCAGTGCTTTCTGACTTCTCCCAGCCTTGTTGTTCCCACTCAAGACATAAAACAGACTCTACAAACAGGTCAGTAAGCTGATTTTTTTTGTCGAAGTCTAAAACAGCTAGGCACTGTATTTTTTAGCAAACATTACTCAAACAGGTATAAATAGTGAATTTGTTGCAGATTATTACGTATTTGGCGCTCAAGTGAGTATTTACAGCAGCGGGACTGACTGAGTCAAAATATACTGCAGTGTTTTGATGATAATGAAGGAACATGTCAGCCAGTGCAACAGTGTGGCTCATCGATGTGTTTTTAATAGTCTTTGGACAATTATTTAGCTCTATGGCACAGAGGAGAAAAATATATCAGGCTTTGGATACACAGGCAAAAGTAAGACGGTTTTGGTCTTTTCATGAAGAATTTGTTGCCACTAAGATAAATATATAATATCACCAAATAGTATCTTTAGGGAGGTACTTGACCTAAAATAGGGGGAAATGCTGATTATCTGTACACGCTGTGTACGAGTAGCAGCTCAGAGAGGCTTTGCTTAGGCTTGGTGATCCTTTCAGCTAAATGCTAACGTCAGCATGCTAACATGCTCACAATGACAATGTCAACATGCTGAAGTACAGCAGATATGTTAACATTTTACCATGCTAACATTTGCTAATTCAGCAGTGAATACAAAGCACAACTGAGGCTGTTGGGAATCTCATCATAGTTTTGCAGCAATTGAGAGACAATGCATCCCTTGAGCCACGCAGCAAGCATAAGCTGCACTTCTTTGTATTGGTTTTATTAAATAGTATTTTGGACCAATTATTAAGTAATTTCCAGGTTTTGAACAATGTACTTTACTTTATTTCTATTCTTTACTTACCATCTGCATCTTCTTCTTCAGCTCCATGTTGGAGTTTTGGTAGGCCTCAGACACTGAGTTCAGATAGTAGATGGCCAGTCTGTAAAGGACAAATGACATGATTTGTCTTTTTTTTAGTGGATGCAAAGACAACATGGGGAGTTTTGCAGCCTTTTTAGACACACTCTATAACAACAACAAATAATTTGTGTAAATACATTTGTGTGTGTTATCCGCAGTCCAGAGATGTGTACATGTGCAATGTGCATCTTTTAAATGAAATCAAGACAGATTTAACATGACAAAACTGACCAGAAACTCAAATATCAAATTCAACTCAATGTGTAAAATCAGATATGGGGTTAAAAAATCTAAAAAGTATTTATTTAGATTAGATCAAATAGATCATTTGGGTTCAAAGTGTGTGTGCATATTATCCACTGTCTCTTCTCTACACTCACACCATGAGCAGTACAGCTGGTATGATGAGGCCTGGGTTAGCTGCATAACTGAAGATTGTCCCCATGAAGGCTGGCAGGTCCAGGTCGATCGTCTCCATGATCACATCAAACATTTTCGGCTTCCCGCTGCAAACATCAGCACGGTCAACATGTGTTTGCATTTGCACATGCTCACTTCTAACTATGCTCCTATAACTTAATTATTTGGTTGAGGTATTTTTGTATGTGTTGTTACCTGAAGGGGCCGCAGTCAAATGAGGGTGGAAGGGTCATGATGGTGTAGACGACAGGTAGCAGACTGAGGAAGAGGATGAGGAGCAGCAGTCCCATGTAGAAGTTGTTGGACTTGGAGGCCTTGAAGACTCTCTCGTGGGGGACGTTGGTGGCCATTACAGCCCAACACTGATAGTACATTGAGCTGAGGAGGCGGAGCACGTTGATGCCGACCAATCCAGGAGCATAAAATGCACCCATCCTGAAGTACACCAGAACATGACATCATGTAATGTGATCAGATGTTGTTTAACAAATCTTATATATGAATGCTTGCTTTTTACATGCTGTTTAGACCTATATTTACCAACACGAAACATGGTGTAACTGTGGTCAAATTACGAACCAAGTTAAGCGTTATCACAGGGAGTTTTGGGGAAATAATACACAACAATTAAATGCACAATTTCTTAACCTTAGGGGTATCGAAACACTTTCAACATACACCATGATAGAATAGAACAATAGAAGAATAGAAGAAATAGAAGAAAAATAATTAGTCCAAACACTGGCAGTATTATTGGTAATATATAATCTATTTACTCTGTGACATTGGACACATGCAGAACATGCACCCATGCATGTAACCTCACACACACGCACACAGGAACACACTGGCACCTGAGTGAGTGCCGTGTACGTATAAATATAAAATTTGTACCAGATCATTCCTTGATTGAAGACCAATCCAAGCACATTACCACTGATGTCAAACTCTGCATATGAGGGCTAAAAGTGAACAGAGACAATGGTTACTTACTATTTACTGAAAGCTTTACTACTCATATTTTTAACTCGCAGTTAAACATGAGACAGCTCTATTTTGAAAGTATCCTACCAAAAAAAAAAAAACTAAAAGTCCCAACCCCTCCTCTCAGGCCTCCCTCAAAAGCCACTCCCCTAAAACACATTTTCATGTGCAGGGGCAGATAGTTAAGGAGACAGGCAGGCAGGCCAGCCAACCATTTCATTGGGTTTGAATGAAATTATTGGACATGCTTTTTACAGTCCTGCAACAGCCACGGATACCGGACTTTTAAAATTTTTTGTGTCAGAGCATTTGATTTATTGATTGTTGTCGGGATGTATTTCAACAAAAAACAACAAAAATTGCTTATGAATAAATTGCCTAACTAGCTTTAAATAAGTCCCAGGTCAGTAGATAGAAAACTAGATTTCAAGTAAGTTAACAGGTTAGACCTGTGACAAAAAGAATAATGATATACTGTATATAAAATGTATGAAACAAGACAGAGAATCTACAGCCATGCTAGCGGTTCGGGGAGGCTAGACAGCTGTGCTTTGACCTAAATGCTAAAGCTAGTATGGCAACATGCTCACATGGACAATGTCTTGCAGGTACAATGTTTACCATGTTCACCATCTTAGTTAAGTGTTACTACCATTACCACATACTCAGCCAGAACAATTGAGGCGGATGATAATTTTATTTGGTTTTGTAAATATTTGGTCATAAAAGTGTTGGACAAATTAAACTTTTGACCTGTGGCAACACCCCTCTGCTAACCCTAACTGTATGTTCACATACAACGCGAAGCGAGCGTTTCGCGCTTGATTACATACAAAATCGATGCAAAGATGCAAATTTATGCAAATTACACCAAAGTTAATACATTTCACCCTGAGGGGGAAATGAATGTCTGAAATTGAACCAAATTTAACCGCTAAAAAGTACAAACAAAAGAAAAGGTACAGGTGTAACAACACTTGGAGTTTGAAATAAAGTTTGGTCTGTCATTTTACTAAAGAGACCTTTTTTACAGCAGACATTTTGGATGTTCACTCAGTGGAATGTCTCACTGGGATCAATAATGGGACTGAACTATCATTAAAGTTAAACATCTGTGCTTTTACTGATACAGCAGGTCAAAAAGTGAATAACATCTGTGGTGCGATTGCTTCTTCAAGTGCTGATCAGTGAACGCAGCCACGCTTATCTTACAGCTAGTAAGATAAAAAATGGTACATACAGACAACAACGCTCACAGAAATGGAGGAGCTACTCACAGGTGGGAAAAGGTTCACTATTTAACGAACGATGGACTGTTCTTTAGACACAAGTAAACTATTTAAAATAAATTTGAACCACAAACTGCTTCAGCTGGCAGACTTACAAATCCAGCCTCCAGGTCCCAGCACCAGCAGTAGTTGAGGAAGCGAACGATGACGGCTCTAGCAAAGTCACCAATCAGGATGGTCAGGTAGCTCACCTGGATGTCCGACACCGTCAGCTTCACAAACTCCTGCAACAGCACAAATTCAGGATAATTCAGAGAGAAAAGGGTTTGTGCCGCAGTTTGTCAGCAGCATGCCATCTCTCATGTTCCCATTTCAGGCTTTTTTAGGAACTATAAGACTGAGACTTAATTTCAAATCAAAACAGCAGACTCAAGAAATCAATTTATTTAAATCTTGAACAACCAGTTGGAGAATTACTCAGCGTAGGTGTAGATTTTTTGCTGTCTGAACAACTTTTAGTGGTTTGAAAATCAGATGATTCTTTGGCTTGAGAGAAGTGTAAGAACAAGATAATTCTGAAATGAATGATTTGCAAAATAGTGACTGAAGGAAAATGCATAACTTTTGGCTAAAATGTATTGTCTCTGTGTCATATAAAAAATGTAAAAAAATTTTTTTCATTACTATGCCGACAGCGGTCTCCCAACAGGGTCCTCTGATAACATCAGCAGGATTCATGGGGGGTGGGATGGCGTCGGTGTCGTTAACCATACGTGTGTAGTTTTCGTAGTACTCCTTCATGGCCCAGATGGTGGCGTTCTTAATGGACTCCTCTTGTTCCAGCTGCAAGGCACAAAGAAGTCAGCAGTCTTTTTATATGAGTGTCTAGTGGAGGATCCATCAAAGGTTAACATGACAACGGTTCCAGGTGGAGCCACAAAACAAAACAAAGCAGGCCAGAACTCATACCCTTTGTAAAATAAATATCAAAGATTTATGGTCCCGCAAAAATGAAGTTAAAAATGAATTAAAATGAGCAACATTGTGCCAGCATTGTCTGAAGGATTTCACAAAGTTATCTCACAATCAGGGGCGTTTGTGGGAAATGGGGTCACACACAGAGACACTGCTATCATACCTTGGTGTTGACTTCGTCAAACAGGGCGAACAGAAAGGTGTAGAGGTTTCCCAGGAAGAGGGCGAAGATTCGTCCCAGCTGCCATTTGAGGGCAATTCGAGGATGGTAGTCCTCCAGCTCGGCGATGGTCTCAAACAGAGGAGGACACACCAGACCCAGCAGAGACATGATGATCTCCAGCTGTCCAAAACATTCAAAGTCACCAGTACATCTTCATGTCAAATAACTTAATTACAACAGACAACACCATTTTATTTCTCTATATTTGTCTTCCTATTTCAGTTGTTTAACATTTTCCCTCATTTCTTTTTTCTGTTATTATTGTTAGAGCAGTTTTTGATGGAAAGTCTTTTCCCTCACTCTGCCTTTTTTTTCTAGACCTTTATAGGTCTATAACAGTTTATAGGTGACCATGTGGTATGGTGGAAAAGCTCCAGAGCGAGCAACTACATGGACTTTGAGTTGAGATTGAGCAGTAGTAGTAGGCTATAAGAAAGAGTATTACTTGTAGTAGTAGTTATAGTAAGAAAGCAGGCAACAGGGAGACCTTTTGCATTTGAATTTAACTTTGTTACCATTGTTCAGCGTCCAATAAACCTGTTTGTAGTAGAATTGGTTACAGCGTAATGGTTGTACCGTAATACAAGCTGCACTCCTAGCAGTAGTTTAGCAGCCGCTACTAGTACCTGCAATTGCAGTGTCAGCATTATTAACATCATTATCAGTGTTTCATTCAGAACCACCTGAACATCATTACCTCGTTCTTCTCGTACCAGCTGAGGTCGTCCCTGTTGGCGAACTCCTGAGACCTCTTCACCACGAAGTAGATGAGGTAGCCGCTGCCGCCGAGGCTGCAGATGATCATGACGTTGGCCAGGACTCTGAGGAACCTCCGCAGGTGAATGTTCTCATCCTTCTGGTTCTCCTGCTCATCCACAATGGACTCCTGTTCTTGTCAAAACAGGACCAGAGAGGATTTATGGTCAGCAGAGCACTCATCCTGTCATTGACTGCATCAGTGGCGTGGCAGTGAGCTCAAATTGAACAACAGCTGTACTGAAAAATACAGAACAAATGTATGTTTCTTGTAAAATGGTTGCCATGGTTACCTTGAAACTAGTGGTGATGGAGGCGTACTTGTTGTCAGCGGTCTCCGAGTTGCCTATGAGGTAATCCCAGCTGGTGAACATCTTCCAGGCAAACGTGAACTCTCCTTCCTCTCCGTCTCCACCACCGACATCAGCGTTCTTGGCCATTCTGAAAAAAACAAAACATCCTTCTTTAGACATTACATCAGAAAACATTACTGAAATGAATCTCGATATTTGCATCACTAACCAGCAACAGCACAGCTGTTTTAATCCTGATGTCTTTAAGTTCCGTTATCCCGGTGCCTTGCTTTGTTTTGTCACATTTTCAAACTTGAAATCATATCAAAACAAACAGCATTTCTTCCCAAATCCAATTATTCAAATACTCAAAACTGGAGCTTGATGATTTTCCCAGGAGAGTATTAAGGTTAATGCTCAGGGGTTGTTGATGCAGCCTGGCTGAGAATATTTGGGTAACTTATTTGACAGTAAATGAATGAAAAGCAAACACATGGAGCCTCCTGAGCTGGATGCTGCTGCAGACTCACGTGCGGATCACGACCATCAGGCTGTAGCCGAAGGTGCCGATCCCGACCATGAGGTAAGACAGAGGCAGCCTGAACTTGAGCAAGCCGATGGTCCTCTGGTCATTGTAATATCCGTAGAACAGGACTGAATATTTGCAGTAGCCCTAAGACATGGAGAAGTGTTTGCATTATATACTTTTTCCATTTGTCATTTCCTCAGTTTAGAGATTAGTGTGTGTTAATTTGCCCAACATCGATGTGCCGCCATTTTAGCCAGGACACTCTCAAAAAGCAGGTGTATATAGCAGAGAACATTCTAGTTAAATAAATGTCAAATAAAAAGAAAAAGTGGGGTTTTAATTACATAAAGCGCAAACTCCTAAATATGTCACACCTCATCTGGAAGCTGTAGCTGCACAGTTAAGAAGTAAAATTCTCCATCTGGCTGTTGTGGTCGACAGATTAAAAAATAATCAGAAGGAAAACAGATGCGAGCTGTGTTATTTGGAAAAAGTGGGAAAAGACGAAATTTTCTTCTGTATTGTAGGTCTACATACGACATTAATTTAAGAGTCTGAACAAAGTCTTCTCAACAGGCTGAAATCTTCTGGTGTACAGATGTTCAAAACATTTAGTGGTTGTTTAATTTGGATGTGCATACTTTCATTTCTCTAGTAGGTTAAAAGTATTTAATAGTATCTAACCAATGATCTGTGAAATGTTCTGACATGAAAACCTGATTATACAGGTTAGGTGAACTGATTTTCTTTATTTTTGGATTCTTTGTAATGCCATTCGAAACTGTATGCACTGAAACAATGAGAGTTTGGCGTGTTTAAAGGCATGACACAATAAGCAACTGACGTTGAAGTCCATGAGGACAGAGTAGTCCTGAGCGGTGGCCTGCTCTGCTCTGGGGACAGTCTTCCTGGGAATAGACCCATAGGGAAGGCCCATCAGAACCTGGAAAATAAATAAATAATTAATTTAAATATTTTAAATATCACTCTCCAGATATGCTTTCCTCCCACCATCAGGCCCTCAAGGCTCATGAAAATAAAATTATTTTATTATTTTAACCACATGCTTTTTCAATGCTTTGTTTTTGAAAAGTGCTATATGAATAGTTTTTATTACAGCGTTTTTTATTCAGAAACAGGACGACATCATCTCACCTCAGGGATGACCACCAGTCCAAAAGTGAAACCAAAAAGGACCAGGTTCATGCCGTACATCCAGCGCAGGAAGATAAAGTAAGACGCCACAGAAGAACCAAAGTGACCTGAGGAGATATTTAAGTTCAGCATCTGTCCACTAGGAGTCGCTGGGAAACAATACGATGGTGCCCTAAACAAAACTTACTTTCCACCTCTTTGATCTTCCTCTCCCAGGGGATACAGGCTGTTCTGAAATTCTCAAAATCCCTCTGGAACTTGATCCATTTCTGGGATAAAAAAAAACAACAACATAAAGATTGAATATTATAGAAAGAGCACACCCACGCACACATCAACAAAAAGCAGAGAAAATGTAGAAAGTGTGAATGTTGTGTCTCACCTTTGTCATCATCACTTTGTAGGCGTACCACTTCCTGCCTTTTCCTTTGCCCAAAGCGCCTTCAAACTTATCCACAAATGCTTGAGCCTCCCTGTGAAGAAACAATGTCACGCGTGAGATAAATCTCCGTTAAACTGAGCTGGATTCATGTTTTTTTTTTTTTTTTTTTTACACATTGATTTTAATCTAGAGCAACAAAGAGAAATATTAATTCCATGTGAAGTTTTCAGATGAGTAATGATTTCAGACTCAAATATTTGGCAACTGCAAGTTTGGGGGAAGTGCACATTTAATCGTTTGAGACGAGAAGTTGTGTCACACGTAAAATTCAAAGTTAGTGAACACATGCTGACTTTCATAGCGTGAAAATGTAAAATTTCCAATTCACCAAGTGATATTTGTATTTTCTCTTTGACCTGAGATAAAATGTTCACATGATGGTTCTGTGATTCTGGGTTGAGGCGAAGAACTTTTATGTGAAGCTGGAAAACAGGTCAGGTATAACAGGTTACTTCAAGTGCGTGAGCCTCCGCTTCATCCTCCACGGCTTGTTCCTGATGGTGGCGATCAGTTTCTTTTTCTCCTCCACCTCCTCCATCAGCCGGGCCATCTCTCCCTCTGACATGGACTCCTCCTCCTCCTCATTTGAGTCAGAGTTGGAATCAGACGAGCTTGAGGAAAAAAGGCAGATGGAGACAGAGAAAGACGGAAAAAATACAAGTTTGTGAAGAGGAATTTCATGAACAAAGATGGAGGTGCAAACACACAACAATGGACTGCAGTTCATTTACTTCACTTTACAGCTAGATGCTTCTCTGATCGACTGTCTACAGCCATGCCAGTGGCTCTGTGAGGCTGTACTTTGGCTGGTGCTTTGTGTAATTTCAAAGATTAGCTAATTAGCACTAAACACAAAGTTCATCTGAAGTTGATGGGAATGTCTTTAGTTTTCCAGGTATTCATGGTGCTAGAGGAAAAGTCAGGGGATTACTAAAATCAGTAGGATTCATCCTCTGGGAACTATTAATGTCAAACAAACCACAGCATGGTTGCAATCAATCCAATAGCTATTTTGTACTGGCCACTACCTTGGCTAACCTTAACTACCTTGGTTGGTCAAAACCTGTGAACCTGCAAATGGTGATGAGGGTTGATAAGTAGACATTGCTTTTTTGAGGTGTCACACGCCAAAAGGGAAAGTATTATAATTCCAAGTATGGTTCTTAGCATAAAAAAGCTTTTTGGCCTGCTATCAGCGGGGTTGTAGATGTTGGTTGATCTGTGTCTGGCCAACACTTTGGTCCAGAGTAACAGATCTTATTAAATACACACACAATTTCCATGAAGTTTGTTGGGGATATTCATGCTCACTAGATGAGACACTTTTCATTTTGGTCTATCCTTGAGCATTCCAGTAGCACCATCTCACAAGACTTCAACTTTGTTTACTTAAAAATACTGGCAGGAGTTCCATGAGTTTTGGATGCCATGACATTTGCTGATCCCATTAATGGCAAGAGGATGAACAAATGTCACATGTTTGGAAAAAGAAAGGCTTAAAAAATAGCATCATCCAAGTTCATTCTCATATTGTGAGGTGTAATGAGCACTACACAATCCGCTAGCAGCAGTAGTAAAACTTTGGTAGCTTTAATTCCTCTGGCCTACCTGCCGTCCTTCTTCTTCTTCTTCTTCTTGTCCTTGTCATTGTCCTTATCTTTCCCCTTCTCCTTGCCTTTGGCATCCCCCTTCTTACCCTTCTTATCCTCCTCCTCCTTCCCTCCTTTCTTTCCTCCTCCTCCCTTCTTTCCCTTCTTTCCTTTCTGCACATCGCTGTCCTCCTCATCACTGTCCTGGACTTTGCCTCCTTTCTTCTTATTGGCTGCGCCTCCTCGCTTCTTCTTGGGAGCCTCGTCCTCGCTCTCATCATCATCGCTGCCGCCACGATTCTTGGTGGGCTTCTTCTTGTTTGCTCCCCTGCGTCTCTTGGGAGGGTCATCATCTTCCTCATCCTCCTCATCTTCATCCTCGCTGGCTGCTTTTTTCCCCCTACCTCTTCCCTTTGCACCTCCTCTTCCAGCTGCCTGCCTCCTGTTTGTTCTCTTCTTGGTGGCACCATCTGTAGATATTAAGATCAAATGAAACACAGTACGGCACTTGAAATTCTGGTTATTAGATGTGACTCTGTGACTATCATTCTTTTTACATCAGTTGCATGAAATGCTGTTTTTTCCACTCACCGTCACTGTCACTCATATCCCCATCTACCTCTATCCCAACTGAGGAAGGACACATAAAAAAAAAAACACAATCAGATTTACAACAAAATTTCCAACTGAAAAAAGTAATGCTGTTAGTATTGAGTCAGTCAGTCTGCCATCATGGTTCATACTGAAATATGTCTACAATTAGTGGGTGGATTGTTATGTTCAGGTTTCATGTCAGGATACACTCTAATTACTTTGCTGATCCCTTCATCTCTTGCCATCATCAAGTCCAATTTTCAAATACTTTGCTGAAAGACCAAGTACTTGCAAAACAAATGGCATGTCGGGAGCACACTGGTGTGGTGATGCAGCTACTCAGGGAGGCCAGAGAGAAGAAGGACAAGCTGTCAGGGCTGGGAGTTCGACCTGGCAAATGCATGCGGCTCCATTCCACACAAGCTGGTGCAGCTGACACTGACCAAACATCACGTCCCCAGCAGAATCTGAGACCTCATAGCTCATTACTACAGCAATTTCAGGGTGAGGCTCTCTTCCAGAGCAGTTACGTCAAACTGGCACAAGTTGAAGTTCGGTATCATCGCAGTACTATCTTGGTTCTCCTGAACCTGGGGCCCAAAACGAAGCAAATTCAGGGCATTCATGGATGACCTCACAATCACCACAGATGCAGATCAGCAAGGCAATCTTCCCAGAATCCTGTGGCCCCTCCTCCTCCATGCAGTTCCGATCTCGATAATCGAGACCTTGGAGAAGAGGGTTAGTAATCACTTCAGGTGTGGGCTGGGGCTGCCAAAGAGCCTGAGCAGCAGTGCACTCTAAGGACACCAAAACAAAAGCTTTCCCAAGTTTTGGGAAGGAAGTGGGAAGTCCAAATGAAGTCATTTACAAGTCATTTAAACTGTATAACTAACTACAATTACTGTATATCATTTTTATGTGCCATCAGGTAGATGAGTGAAGTCAGCAGTTGTTGGACAGACAACAATAGAAGGCACAGTATATTAATTTCCTTTCATGGTTTTGATGGCCCCAGCACGTGGTGGTCCTTTGAATGGCCTCCTCCTCCAGAGAGCCAAAATGAAATTGGAACATCTTGGTTTTGCTCCAGAAGTATCTCAACAGTATGATGGGAAAAGACAGAAGAGGTGAATCCATGAGTGAGTATAGGGGTTGCAGATAGCTTCAGAAGAGAAGAGAATGTTGCCACAATTTCCTTTCATGGGAGCTGTAGTTTTTTCCGTGCTCCCAAAGTTATCATTAGTAACCTTTGTTAAAATCACATGGCTTAAAATGTCTTATAACAACTGCTGTAGTGGAATGTCGATTTGTCTTAGAACATGGGAAGTAAACTTCAGTAATATGCTTTTCTAGAAGACCAATGAAAGAAATGTTGAATGAGAGACTGCATTGAGTTACAGAAATGCTAGCTCAGACATGACGACATGCGTTCAACACTCTTTACTGAGAGGGTTGACATCTTGGTTTGTCCACCAAGTGCTCTCCATTGTATGTTCATATTTACAAAGTAAAGTGCACTTTAAAACACAAATTATTCTTACAAATTTGCTTTGATACAAAAGAAGCACTTTCCCAAAAGGATACACCCTCTATTTATCTATCACCATTATGACCATTATCATTACCTACAACTCACCTTCTTCTATTTTAGCCAAATCACTTTTTCTCGGCATGATGAAGATAAAGAGCGTCTGTCCTCTGTGTCCTCTGCACCGTTCACCCAGTCTACCCCCCAGCAGGTTGGCTCTACTCTGCCTTGGCTCCCCGGCAGCACCCAACTCAGGTATCTGACAGTGCCGTCACCATGACGACTGCTGCATGTGACACGCTCTCAACAGGTGTACTGGATAGGACAAATAAATTCTGGAAACCAAAGGCTAAACCACACAGCAAGGCTGTGTTATTCTCCAGGAGCTAGGAATTCATATTCTCATTACTACATAGAGGTGGTGGTAGTAAAACGCTGGATCATTTCAGTCCCATATTGATTCTTGGAAATGAAACAGCATTCAGTGTGACTATTTAGCAAGGCTTGACTGTGTCCTGCTTGTTTTCCCTGAATGGCAAAATAGCCACATCATCCAAATTGCCTAGAGACACTCTCACTAGTTTTGTTATTGGAGAACACAAACCCACACACACACACACACACACACGAAGACCAGACGGCCTAAAGATTTAATGAAGGTTTAGGTTTCCCTCTGCGAGGCTCATTAGGCAAACAGTAAATATCCTGAGATGTCATTTTCAAGAGAAATACAGCAGGTAAAGAGTCAGCCAACCTGCAGCAGAGAGTGAGAGAGATACCTGCGTGTGCAGAGCTGGAAGAAACACCTCACAGCTTCATTACATAGCAGAGGAGAGATCATTTTCCCCATCCAAAATGATTCAGTTACACGGTTGTTAGTTTCCACAGGTGAGATGTTGACCACAGCCTTTAAGACTTATTATGGCACATGTTGAGAAAGTGTATACAACAGCATGATATTACTCTCTTAGATGTTGCCAGAGTACTGATTACATCTGCGATGGTGTAATTAGTTTAGATCATCCAGCCCTACTGTAAATCTTGGTTGTCAGTTAAGCGTAAACTGACACCACACAGACCAACCTAAATGTAAAACCTAACCTAAACTTATATAGCACATATAGCCTACACCCTCATATATATTTGCTTTAACACCTTATCCCCTGTGCTTTTTGTGCGAGGTATGTGTATGGGTACACGTGCATCTAGTGGGAACTTTTCTGATATTATAAGGAAATGCCTTGTGTTTGTGATTGTGTTGCAAAGCAATTTCCCCACGGGGATAAATAAAATATGGTTCACGAGCGGTGTTAGGTGGGCGGAGGGTATGGAGTGTCCAAATAGTGCCCTCTTCATGTTTTTCCTTTTTCTTTTAAACCTGTATTAACTGATTTCTTTGGCCACTTGGGGGCAGCAAAAACAGACGATATCTAAGGCATAACTCCAGTTTTATTAGTATGTCCATAGGAGGAGCCTCAATGGGGGAATCCAACAGCAAAACCCCTAAGAGTGAGAAGCACATATTAAAGAGAACCGAACCCGTGAGCGTTTACCCCATTGGTACAGTTTGTTTGGGTTGGTGTGAATACCTGTCAAACCGTAACACAGGTCGAGCTCAGGGAGGACTGTGAGACTGGCAGTCAGATCAGGCTCCTTCTATGGAAGCATCGAATCTTTGACTATTTGTGGTCACCCCTGAATGATGTATTAATGAGGTCATATTAAGCTTTTTGGCTTTTTCTCTTTTCTTTATTGTCCTATATAATAGGTTTTCTATGGGAAAAAGTCCAAAGTCCACCCTGAAGGGAGTTACCTTCTCCTACAGAAAATGAAGCTTGGAACCGCCGGAAAACAGCTTGTTTGTAGTCTAGCCTTTTCTTCCGTAACCTATCTGCGTCACTATGTAACATGCGTCTTAATGCTCACCTATAGCAACTTGTCAGGCACGCCCTCAAAAACACTGCTGGAGAAACACTGAGCTGCAGCACCAAGAGTGACAAAACGTCCGCCCACTGCCTCCCCTCACCTCCACCCTCCCTACTTAGCAATAAATAAACTTTGAACCGTGTCTGTCGCCATACATACAGGGAGGACAGAAACCTCCCAAGGAGCAGAAGGGCATACTATAAAACATACTATAGCAACAAATACATACAATATATAATAATAATAGGCTAATAATTATAATAAGTAAAATTTATTCTTGATGAAAGATTGGCCCCTTTATGTATTGAACTTTATTTACCATATTGAAGTATTTACCATGTAAGTATATATGCATTCATTCATTTAATAAAGGAGATAAATATGGATTATAAACACAAGCTGCTTGGCCTGATCAGCCATTTGCATGGTACAACTTTTTTTTGCATGTTTGCAATAGTGGCCTACTTACTTCACTGGTCCTTTTATGACAAACAAGTTGTGGTGTGATATGTGCTCAGAACATCAGCAGAGTTTCTTCCTGGAAATGCCTGCATTATTAATGTATTTAATACCATCTGTCTTATGAGACGTTCATATGTGTGACCCTCTAAAGTCGGCTGATATGCACAGAGCAACATCAATATGAACCTGATGGTGCCCCTTGATGAAATCCAGGTAGTAAATTTGAAGAGGTTTGTTGTTTTTTTACCCACTGACTGTATGACCAATAATCAAATGACATTTCCACCATGGCTTATTTGTACAATTATAGTATATTATATAAGTATGTCTGGTGAAAATCCAATACAGCTCACCATCCAAATAACACCATTCCTACAGTAAAGCATGGAGGTTGTATTATCATGTTATGGGGTTGTTTCTCTGCAGCAGGGACTGGAGCACTTATCAGGATAGAAGGAAAAATGGACGGGGCAAAATACTGTCAAATTCTTGAGGAAAATCTGCTGCTCTATGTCAGAAAGTTGTCAATGGGAAGAAGATTTACCTTCCAACATGCCAATGACCCAAAGCACACAGCAAAACTGACCACACAGTGGTTGAAAGAGAAAAAATCCTTGCTTGGCCTAGTCAGAGCTCAGACTTAAACCCCATTGAAAATCTGTGGAATGACTTGAAGACAGCAGTCCACAAACGGTGACCATCAAATTTAACTCGATCAGTTCTGCAAAGAAGAGTGGTCAAATATTGCAATGTCTAGATGTGCAAAGTTAGTAGAGACATATCCCAACAGACTAAAGGCGGTAATTAAAGCAAAAGGTGGTTCAACAACATACTGAAACAAGGGGGTGATCCTTTCTCCAACTCAGTGATTATGTTTTTTTATTTTTTTATGACATATTGGTGTTATATCTTTCACTTGGATGTTATAAGTTGCACTGAGTAAATACAGCTAAATTAAACAAAAACTGTGTCTGTCTTCATTTCAGGCTGCAAAGCAACAAAATGTGATTATTTTACAGGGGGGTGATTCTTTTCTATACCCACTGTAAGGACTGAAAAAGCAAATAAGATATAAACAAATTATAATGCTATTTTATTTCTTTTCTGCTCTTTTATTTCTTTTCTTATTGTCTGTTGCCTGCTACAGTCTGCAGTAATATTGTGAACTTTAGCAACTCTAAATAATGTAAGTACTGTTTAAGCTGTTTGCATGTATGAATGTGTTAATCACATTGTCCAAATAGTGCTGTCTGTATGATGTTCAAAGTTTAATTTATTTACAGTTACCAGTTTAGGTTCACAAACATGTAGTCTTTGTTTATGGTATTTATTTGTTGAGAATGTCATAATTTTACACCAAATGCATGTTTAAGAATACATTCATATTTGTTTTTTTTTTCTAGTGCTACATACAGTTTCTTAAATGGCATTGTATTTGTCTATTGTGCCACCTAGTGGCTATCCACTAAAAACAAAAGACTAAAAGATTGACCCAAAAATGTAACATTACCATAGACTCTGAACATGTATGCTACAACTGTCTGCAACTTAAGGAATCTGCCTAAAATAAAAGTGAACAGTAAACACAGGCATTACATGAACTGAAGTTGCATGCACACTGAAATTGAAAAGTCGTACACAATCTGTGTGCAGTTACTTTACACTGAGGTGGAAAGTGCAATTTACTCAAAAGCTTTATTTTTCTTTAAATGTAGTTTTTGCACTTTCGGAGACTTATCATTTCAGTAGCAGTAGCTGCTACTAACTTTGTATTATAAGGGTTTTTATGCAACATATAAGGTTGTAAAATATTAAAATGTTTACTTAAACCACAAATGAGACTTTAAAATGCGGATCACATACATAAGCATGTATGACAGCAGACTGCATAATATTAATTATACAATAGAATAATTTATAGTCTATGATAATAACATATTTATCACTTATCCATTCTCTAGAGGGAGTACCTTTACTTGTAACTTTTATTTGTTAGCTTTTATTCTTTATAGATTTTTTTGAATCCTGTCTAGTAATTTTGAATTGATTGTGAATACTCTGAGTTCTCCAGGAAGATTAGCAACCAAGTAAATAAACATCAATCAGTGAGGCAAATATTCATTCATTGCCCTTTGTATGATTCATTAATACGAGTAAATCTGGCTTGTTCCATTTCTAACGTAATAACGTACTGCCTCCTACTTACTTTATGAATGCAGACCATTTTAACACACCAGGGTAACTTGAAATGATCTTAAAATGATTGTAGGTGCACAACAATTTGAACTATGAACCTCAGAGAAGAAACAGCAATACTACTGTAACAGTAATGTCAGAGCAATACTAGGTCATAACAAAATAATAAAAGGTTTAAACCCGAAAGCAGAACTAGAACACTGATTTGTATGTTCGAAGTGAAAAGATGAAAGCTCTGGGTGGTCAGTGTTTACTTCCGCAGAGACATGAGATTATTTCGGGAACCTTTTCTACTAATCCTCGGGGGACTGAGGGAGAAGACGCCATGTGCTGCTCATGCTAATGAACAAGTACACTCTGCACGTGTGTGAGTGTGTCAAAACATACAGTCCACATGGTGAGACAGGGGAGTGGGTGTCATAACGTGACCCGAGGTCACACTCACTGCAGCAGATCCCTTTTCCCCTGCAGAGACATGAGTCTCATGGAAACACAGCCGTGGCAGATGAACTGACAGACAGCAGCCTGTGAATGCCCGCTGGATGTTGCAGCACCTGAACCTGTTCTAGGAAACTGTGTGGGTGTAGGTTGTGTATTTGCTCCATAGTGTGTTAGTGCAGACTACATGTGCAAGCCTGGCGCTGTGCTGTTTGCCTCTATTTCTGGTCCACCTTTAAGCCCACATTCATTATACCACAACCACTACTGCCACCTGTTACCTGAGAAACTGACTTTCTACCTATTTTACATTTATATCTATTTTCACTTGGCCAGCATGGTGAGAGCGTGGGTTTGACGAGGTGGCAATGGACATCAGGTGCGGGTGGCTGAGGGGCCAAGAAGAATACATTTAGTGTAGTATTGCTCTCTTTTCTTCCTCTGTTGAATCTTCTTAGAGAAAGAAATCAATTAAAAGATTTAAATTAAAGACAAACATAAATGGCTGTTAAGCCTGCTGAAATAATCCAGGGAATCTAAGTCAAGCAAATATACATATCGCAGATGCATCTTTCTTTCTTGACAAATGCCGATTAAAACTAATACTCATTCTCTAGGTCTGCTGTGCATTTTACTCAGGCTACACCCACACAGGTTTGTGATTGATAACTGATGGCATGTGGTCAAACGATGCGAATCTTTAAACCGGAACACATTTGGGGGAAAAATCCGCAGTTTTAGTGTGCAGGTTCTTTCAGTGCATTCAACACAACTCCAAAACTGTCAGATGAGCAGTTATAGCTGATTGATTGATAACTGAACTGGTAACATTTCCTGGAGGTTGTTTGTTTTCACTCAGGACTCTTATCACCTTCTCAACAGTGGACACTAAAAGAACCTTATATAAAGTAGATATATCTAGAAGAGGTTAAAAGTTTAGGAATAAAGGCGTGAATGCTTGATTATATATTTGTGAACATAATTTATTTACATCATACAATTTATTCTGTATTATTGGAGGGTTATGCACACTGCAGTATATAAATAAAGATGTTTGTACAAACTTGCATAACTAAAGGGTAAAAAACACAAACTGATTAAGCAGCCAGACCAATAATCAACAAAAACTTAAAATTAACCTAAGACCACCGCGGCACACAACACTCACATACCGGCCCTCCACATCTACTCCCACAAACACACACTTGTGTTTGATACACAGAATGCAACGGTCCATCGTTGTGAATTTGTCTGCTCACATTAAAAATAAAGGAAAACATTCAATAGTGAAGTAAAAGATGAAAATATTAGTGGAGCTAAACCCTTCCAAAGGCAAAAAATTAATACAAGTTTAGGCTACTTGTCATACAACAGCACACACACATTTTTGAAGAAAGATGAAGCAATGTGTATCGTCGTGACTTCAGTGGATGGTTTTAAAGATGAGAAGGAAGTCGACGTGCCTGCCATCCAAATCCAGGGCACAGAGCAGGTCACAGCATTCAGCCAAAGATCAACAGGAGAGAACTAGAAGTAAACTGTCCATCTACATCTTGTTTTTGGTGCCGCACACACAGCAGGAGGGAAGAAACACGAGCCAGCGAGAAAGGGCCAGCAACAAAAGTCTCTTTTGTTTTTAAAGTCTCTTTAGCAATATGTCTGAGCTGTGTGTCAAGGGACGAGATTCCAGCAGCACAGAGAAGCATTTCATGTCGATAAAAACTTACCAGGACCGAAAGTCTGACAAGTAAGGAGGGTTAAACTCTGACAAAGAAGAAAAAAAAAGGACAATATCAACTTTGCTACTCAAGCCAGCAGAGTGCAAGCATGGCTGAGATGGCGCCATCAGACAACAGCAGTAACAGTCTGAGAGTCCAAGCAGGCCCAAAGTGTCCGAGCTTTTTCCAGGCAAAGTTCAAGCGATCTCAAAACAGGCTGGGCAGCCATCAACAGCATATTCTAAAAAGGGTAATGACTTTATCTTCAGCAATCACCCTCAGTCCCTTCCCATGATAGGGACTCTCCCGTCCTCACATACACGCTTTGTTCAATACAACCCTTCTAAAGTGTTCACACACACAAACAAGAATGAAAGCTGAAAATATATGTGAAATACATGCACTGGGGAAAACAATCCTGAATGTGTAACAAACAAGGAGGGGAAACAAGGGGGGAGGGGGGGATGAGACAGGTTCAAGGCTCAAGTCCATTTTTTTCTAAAGCCAATCGCTCCAAGTATTAAAGTCAAACTGAGAGTCCTCTTCATATTCTCTGGATCTTGTCAGCAACAACCACGGGGTTCTCTTTGCGAATCTTGTCCGCAGCTTCAGCTTTGTAGTCGTACGGACAGTTATGCTTATCAGAGTAACGGTGAAGTCCACAGAACAGATTCCCACAGCGGCAGTCGAAACCTGCAATGCCACAGCAGAGGACAGACAGTGTCAGATCACTAGCAAGTGCTCACAATGGCAAAACATCCTTTACCGTACACATCCTTAAAAACCTTAAAAACTATCACCTGTTGCTGGGGATGGTGTGATCAGTGAACTGCTGGTTAGAACAGGTAAAGCACAGTTTTTATTTTGGATGTAATAGAATATAACACGCTGTAATGCATCACTGCTCCCCCTAACATGTTACTTTTAAAATGAGTGACTCCTAAAGGGATCTGTCAGGATTTTGGAGTAACGACACTTGGACATTAGATTTAAGTGGTGCCTTTTGCATGGCCTTCAAGGCCTCACAAAAAAGGAACTTCAGCTTCTAGGAAATCTTTAAATCTAAAATCAATAACTTCTGAACCAATATTTATACTCATCTTTCTGTCTTTCTCCCATTGCTGCAGAAGACTGTGATGGATAATGTGTGTATCTTCTACTCACATTCTACAGTGGACAGTGAGGCAAAATGGCTGAAAGGCGTAGCGCGCTGTGCAAAGGCTCTGGTTTGACCACATTGTGTGGCGTTCTCAGCCAGAAACATAGCTACTACACAGAAAAATCTCACTGTCCAGCCACAGAAAGTGTTCCAGTTTGAACACCAAACGACATTCCACCTTGTACTTGCAGATTTCATGAACATAAAAACCAACCCAGAAGAAAGAGGAGTGATGAAGCATTTTCTAATGACATAAACTAAGCTATTGGTGTCATTTCTTACCTGTAAGGCCAACCTTTTTGCGACACATAAAGCATCGATTCTTCTTGGGTTTTGGGGGCTCTTGGCCTTTGTAGTGCTCACTGCCAGCAGTGGAGGGATGGGAGGCTGAGAATGTGGGCTGACTTAACACTGGAGACGCACAAGAAAAACATTTTACTCATTTAAGTATCTATCTTACTAAACTAGAGAATACACACTATTCCTTAAATAAGAATAAATTATAATTTAAAAAATATGAATTTAGTCTGTCAAATCAAGGTAGTTCATCACATCGACGTACCTTCCCTCTAATCCCAATATTGCCATGAAGTAGTTCTACTCACTGTAGTTCTCCTCAATGGGCAATCAGAGATATTTAAGTAAAAGATACCTCACTAGAAACCAAATCTGGATCATCTCATGGTACATACAATCATACTTTATTAACACTGCACTCAATAAACAGGTATGCTTTTAACTGTGTTGGTATAACTCAGATTGGTATAACATCCTCTACGAACAATAACAGGTGTAGAGGTGGGTAGCAACAAGTTACATTTGCTCCATTACATGTACTCAAGTATTTGGTATTTGATGCCCTGGGATGAGACTGTATTGGTGCAGCAGGTTTCAGTTGTGAAGACAGAGAGCAGTGTCGTGTTAATGCTAATGTGTTTAATATAAATAGCTACACACAGTTTATCATGCTAAAAACTCCTGCGGCTTTCTGCCTTTATGGCGTACCAGCAGTCTGCATTTAACTAATCATGCTCATTGGCGTAGCCTGATGAAGACAGACCAAATTATGCACACACAAAAAAGACAAACTACTCTCATTTCATGTGGATGTGACTGATGTAATGTTTCAACCAGAGATGACCTTCCTCAGGTATAAAGTGAAGAAATAAACACACCTGTATTAATAGGCAATAAATTATGAAACATCACAGCATTATCTCCTACTTTGATTTGTTTGCCAATCATAATATCAACAATTGCTTTTTTTAAACAATATTTATTTATAGGAGTACTCACAGACTATAATATTAATGTGATATTTTGTAATCCCACTTGGATACACACTGGCAATATTGTCCTGGTGTATGTGGCAGGTTATCTAATCAGGAGATGATGACTTAATTTCATCACAAATAAAGTTCAAGTAAGTTCACTTCTTTACCTTTACCTGAGAAAGACCATTTGACGTAATTCTATCCACTTTTTTTTTGAGTTACTCACGAAGTTACTCACTACTCAAGTAATTTTAAGTAAATACTTCTATACTCTTACTCAAGTACTTATTTTGATGACTACTTTTACTTCTACTTAAGTACTTGTTTTAGCAAAGTTTTACTGAGTACAGAGTACAGTTTTTGGCTCCTCTACCCACCTCCGATAATATGGACCCACCTGGTTCTGTGAGCTCTACTTTGCTCCTTGATGCACCTTTCTCCTCACAGGAGAGACTCATCTCAGTCATCTGCTTTGTTACAGAAATGGTAGTTGAAACCCCGCTGCGAAGAACAAACACGACACAATTAATAAAAAGCTTTAGTGTCACTGATTTACATATATCTTATGGTCTTAATCTGCGGAAGAGACACTCATGAGATACTTTTAGGGATGTATTGTGTCAGGTTTAATGCCACCTTTAAGTATAGTTGTTTTTATGCGAAGAGTCCACGTGAATGACCCCACTGATGTGGTATTCATGAGAGTTTGCAAATTATGACATTTGTTCATTGTTTTTTTAATCTTGGTGCCTGTGGAAGTTGTTCCATACAAGCTTTGAAGTTAAATAAATATTTCAAGACTGCGACCTCACAAGCTTTGTTTGAAGGTAGTATGATAAACCCTGGTGGGTCCCCTCACCTGAGAGCCTCAGTGGCAGCAGCCTCAGCTGCCACCTCTGCAGCAGCTACTGCAGCAGCTGCAGCATTATTCAAGGTGGCCTCTAACCTCTGGATGGCAGAAGCCTCAGCTGTGGGGCCACTGCTGCTGCCTGAGGGAGACAATTTCACCACATGTTCCAGTCAGACACTGAGGACAAAGGCAGTACAGCTACAGACAGGTCGGCAGTCTTGCCTTAAAAATGTCCCAAAAACAAATCTGTGACAGACACAGCAGGCCTTACCCACAGTACTCAAAGAACTGACTCCTCCATTGTTCTGTCTTGACAGGTGCTCCTTGTGGCACACAGAGCACATGCCATTAGTCCTTGGGTTACCATAGAAACCACAGCCGGTGGGGCAGAGCATAGGAACCGGGCTCTGATTGGTTTCCTGGGCCATGGCTATGTGTGCCGCCTGGTGAGCTGACCTGGAGACACACACAAACGACACACGCTGGAGAGATGAGTGTTTGTGTGGCTACAACCAACATACAGGAGGGAAACTCTGACCTGAAATGTATTAATAGATACATTAAAATAAAGCTCCAAAATAAATTCAGTATTTTCAGTTGTTCAAAAACTTCAAGATAGCTCAGTGCGAAGATTATCAGTCTGTTACACTGCAGCCCCATCCACGCTACTGCGTATTTGTTTTAAAACGGAGACCTTCTACTACGTTAGCACCTCCGGTCCTGACGGCAAAAACAAAGACTTAAACGGAGACGTTTGAAAACGCTGCTGACCCCGTTTTTCGTATTAAAACTCCAGGTAGCGTTTTAGTGCAGATGGGCAAAAACGGAGGACTTTAGAAACGATGACGCAGACGCTCAAGTTTGGCGCTCTGACTGGGTCTCATAAGTCACGCAAAGCAAAAACAGAATGCTACTAAATTTTTGATTTTGTATTTTAAATACCATTTCCCGGTACTGTTAGGCTGACTTCCAGTATAAATATATATTGGCATTTCCTGCAAAGTGGGCGGGGAGTGGGAGGGGGGAACATATGAAATTATATCGGTATATGTCATTATACCGATATACCGCCTAGCCGTAACTGTGAGATGTGGTTTAAAGTCCTGTAAAATGTAGTAAGTGGACCTTGAGTTAAGATAATTTTGTCACACAAATTTAAGACCATTTTATTGGGCAAAAATCTTGTTCTTCTGCTTAGACAACATTCAGCATTTGAGAACTTTGGTTTCTTTTGTTAACTACAGTTTTGTAAAAGAAAAATGTTTATATTTGTCAAAGTAAAACAAAAAGAAAGAATTGTTTATCAGAGGTGAAACTCAGTAATTGTCTCTGCGTAAGTATTTATAAAAATCCCAGCTGTAATGTTACAAGTATGATGAGTTAAAGCTCCTGCATACCTATTGTGTCACAAATATGCACATATAGGTCTCAACACCAGAATATTTAGCCAATATTGACATTAGTACAGCTTACTCCAAGTTAGAACAGACTCCCCTCTTCTCTGGCAAAATTCCTCAAGTAAACATGAACTTGCATCAGCCTCATAATAAGATTTAAGGAAGTTGTGAGCATATCACTAGAGAGGGAGGGTGTTTATAATCACTGGTCAAACATGAGAACCATAAATGGAAGTTGCATCAGAGGCTTCCACCTCTCCCCAAAACTGTCACCAACTCACAACAGCAATCTGCACGTTCACGTGTGTGCGCCTGCAGACTGCAGTGCTCCATGCAGCTCCAGGCTCACATGGACCTGTGTACAGTGGCTTTCCTCTGTCACAGGAGTGCAATGTGATCTTAAAGGCACACACACACACACACACTCACGAGTTACCTCAACACAGGATGTGAAGACATCTATTTAAAGATAACCTCCTGAGAGTCCTGCACACATAGCCAATACCATGCCAACATCAGCAGGTTTTCTCCATCAAAGATACCATCGGCTTTCTAACTCAGGGGATGAAACGTATTAGTAAGACGGATTCAAAGTCCTACACAGTTTGGACCCTGTTGTACTGGGAAGGGGACTCGTGGGAACAGATTCTGACATACAAAATTCAGCACAACGCCTGTAGATCGCACAACAGTCGAGCACGTTCATCAACGTGAGAAAAGCCAAAAGCACTCGTTGACCCCAAGATGTAACGTTAGTGGTACTTGACGCATGCCAACGTCAACTTCGCTGGCTAATATCATCCCGAGGCTTAACAACACAATCTCTACTTAGTGGAGATGGTTTAAGCAATCACTATAATTTAGCTCTGTTGCTTCCTGACAAACACCGGGCCACCGCAGTATCACTTCTACAAATCCACTGAGTCATGCTAGCAAGCTAATGGCTGCTGCTAACGTGTGTCTTTCATGAGCTAAGCTAACTTTACATGGCACCATAACGTTAACGCATGAACACTATCACCTCTGGGTCACTAGTTAACCACATTTATATGGCTGCGTGTTCTTGTTGTTGTTTTAAGTCCAATTGTTCGTATACTAACGGTAGTTAGCCACAACTATGAGAGCAGATTCTCGTGATCTCGCTAATGTTAGCATGCTAGAGGTTAGCTAAAACAGAAAACTGTTAGCACTGTCGTTGCCTTTGTTTTGTCTGGTCTTTGTTTTTGTTGCTACCACACAATGAGTACCGCAACATTACCAACAAGCCAAGAGTATAACCATGGGAAATAAGTACATGAATCAAAGCGGTTAAACAGACGCATCAAATTATCGCAAAACCTTGCTATAGCTAGACAAGAAGACACCATTAACTCGAGTAACGTTAAGTACACAACTGCTGGTGGTGCTGCTAACAGATTAACGTTAGCCAAGTTAAATACAGATTGTCCTTATTTTTAGTAATGACAGCTCGGTGTTGAAAACCAACAAAAACAAATTAAAGTTAATATTAAGGTTAGTAGCTAGCTTAGCTGTTACAACATAGGAACGTTGCATTTAATGTAACGTTACAACAATCTCGTAACGTTCGCAGAAGAAAGTTTTCAGCGACACGTGTTAAATTTACCAATCGGAACATAATGTTACCTTTAACTAAGAAAGGCAAATCGACATTAACGTCAAGGCTAATCAACTAAAATTGGACTTTAATATTGTTTATGTTAGTGTTTCACTGTTCGTTTGAGGAACTTCCCAAACAACCACGTATGCTAGCTGGCTTTGGTTTAACTAACGTTAGGTTAGTTAACGTTAACTTACCTTCTGTGTCTGAGAAACGTTGGTTTTTCAAGAAACTTTTTGGATTGACGGAATAACTAGGTTTATGTTGCAGCTAACTAACTAGGGCCGTCTAGGTACGTCGTTGTTTGTGGCTTTCTTTTCAGTCTTCTTACACCGACGCAGACTCCACTCCGCCTGGGAGTACCTTCAACTAATGACGTTTTCAGACTGTTGCTGATTTGTGGTGGCATCTGTTTTGCTTTACGTGATGCGTTTGCGTCTTGTCTTTTTCCGGTGGACGTCACGGAAATTGTGATCCTGATTGGAAGGTACGAGTGTTGGAGTATGGCCACAAAAGATTTCAGGCCATGGATGTCCTGTACAATAAGACCAGAACATTTAGCCTGCTGCTTCCGCCAACTAGACAGACCATAGATTCATTGTTGTGTAGTTAAAAATCAGTGTTCCTGTTATCAGGAAGGATCCAGGCAGACGTGCTGTTTGCAGATCCAACACAACCAGTACGACGAGATATGTTGCCTTCAAATGCTCCTCGAAAGCGTCACTTTTTCCAGGGATGTCTGTAGGATCACCATTCAGCTTTGATTTCTTGTTCACTCTACCTAACCATGGTTCTTTGTCCTGTATTATCCAATGGACAGCTCAGTAAAGTGAACAGTATATGGGACCATCATTGCTGGATGGATGATTGAACAGGCCTAGACACAGGAACAGGTCCAATTGCCCAAGAGCCTCTGTTTGAAGTAACTGTTACTAGTGTTACTAGTGTACTTTTTGTTACAAAGTCACAGAGCTCAGGTTAAAGCAGGGTTGGTCTGATCATTTAACAATGAGTACCAAGTCTGATATTTTTATAAATGTTTTAGTTAATATCCCCCTATTTTCTTTCATATGTATTTTTATATGGACAAGTAGACACAATAGCAAGGGCCAACAATGTCATATACAGTACCACACCATTTATAGTTTGCAATGCCCATCCCAAGATAGGCCTTTATATAAATGCACAAAACACACCAAGAAAATACATACAAAACACAAACAATGATACAATAAAACTCAATGGCAAGCACCACATCATATGTGAATACATGCCTGATCCTTTGGATTCTGTGTGAAGTGGTTTCAAGTTGAGTTTAAAATGATGTTCTGTGGGTAAGGAGTCCCACATATCGATCCCCCAAACAGAAAATACAGCTGCAAAGTGCATAGTTACTTAAAATTAATACAGCAATTTGAAAATATTATTGACAGCAGAATAGCTCTGTTTTGAGAAAATGTGGGGTACCCAGGTAGTTAGGAGTAGGTGCCCAAAGGGCCTATTATTGTTATTTATTATTATTATATTCACCACACATGATGAAGCATTCTTAAGGCTGGCAGAACTGCAAGCCACTGGTCTCCTTGTACTTATTTGCACATTCCCTGATAGATTGTTTTTGAATAAGCATCAATTCTGTTACTGTGTATAGAAAGCCTCTATAATTTCTATAAAACAGTAGTTGAAGTTCATTAATAGGGTTGCCAAGCTCATATCTGTTCCCTTTATTTGTTCAACCCATTCAACATTTTTGAATGGGTTTGTGTTGACACAGTTCACCATAATTCACTTGAGGCTCAGAAGCTTACCAATGTGGTTTTAAAAAAGTTTGTGCAGAATGAACTTGGTCTGCAAAGGAAACAGAGATAGGCTTTCCATATTTTCTCCTATTGTTCACAAACGCATACAATGTAAAAAGCGCTGGGCATGTCTGTGTATGTGCTTGTCTTTGGGGTAGGGGTCAAGTGAGAAAATAAGCCTTCTACCGACATATAACTGCTGATTACATGCCAAACCAAAACGAATGTAATGTGGGACAACACATGTAAACGCGTTAGCATTTTTCTTTACATTAACTAACCCGATTGTTTTGTTTTGTTTTTGAGCATGTAAACGCGTTCATTAATCTCTTCATTTATGTAAAAGAAAAATTAAAAATGAAACAGTATACGTTTAGAAAATGATAATCAGGACGTAACAGGAAAAGGAAGCAGGTGAAGAAAATCTAAATCATGTGACCACTGGTTGTCCGGGGAACGCATTTGAAGCAGATGTGCTCGACCAATCAGACGCTCGGAGAAATCATGACACAGCGAATCAGCTTGTAGGGAGCGAGGATTTAAACCAAGTCGCCGAGTCTAAAAATTACACCCCACCGTTCTCCATTACGAGTTGGCGTCTTTTTGTTGAAGCAGCACACATTTCGAAATGGCTCTACGAGTTACCAGAGTAAGTACTTCAAGCTTTTTGTTAAGCATGGCTGGAAAGTCGTTTCGAAGAAAAATATGTTTTATTTTGTTCAAATAATTACAATATTAAATGCCCTCGTGCGTCGCTGTAGGGTCTGCTGTCGTGCAACTATTCCATAATAGGAATTCGACTGAGACTCCACAACCTCGTTTTATAAATGAATAAAAGGCAATATAACTGAACGCTAAATACCTCTTTATCCCTCTGCAGAACCGCTTGGCTTCCACCAGGTCCGACCTCAGTGGAAAGGCATGCTCGGTGGCTGGGCCCACACAGAAGCCTCGAGCGGCGCTTGGCGAAATCGGAAACATCGCAGTGAACAAAGAAGTACAGAAGAAGGTAAAATATCACGTTGGTAGCCTTTATTCAGATGGCAAACTAAGTAAGTTAATTCATGTCGTTCCGAAGTACAACACAAACGTTATGACGTTAGACATGCATTAAATTTCGTTATAAGCTTTGTGTGCTGATTAATACTAACTTGAAAGAGGTCTCATTGTATTCATGTCTCAAGTTGAACTTTATGCTAAAGCTCCACTGGCTTTACCCCCTGATTGTATGCATTTGTAGGTGCATCTCCTGATTGTTAGGAAGACATGAGAATTATTTAGACAACCCATGATATGTCAACTGTTAACTAATCCGTTTTCCATTTTAGACTGTCAAGACAGAGGCCACAAAGAAGACCAAAGTCGCACCTAAAGTTGAAAAAGCAGTAGTTGAACAACCAAATGTTGCTGCTGTTAAAGCTGAGATTGAGGTGCAGGTGAGTGAGATGCCAGCAGCTATCTGGCCATTAAGATGAATGACTGCAAGGTGTGGAGCTGATCTGTAGTGTTTGTGTTGGGGTTTTTTTTTTTTTTGGTTTAAACTCCTGGGATTTCCACCCTTTCAGGTTCTACCTGAACCAGCATCCCCCACTCCAATGGAGACTTCTGGCTGTGAGCCTGCTGATCTCTGTCAAGCATTTTCAGATGTAATTCTTCACACCGCTGTCAGGGATGTGGATGCAGATGATTATGACAACCCCATGCTCTGCAGCGACTATGTGAAAGACATCTACAAGTATCTCCGAGAGCTTGAGGCAAGTAAAATATGTAAACTGTTGGCCACATCTGTCTGTGCACCACCTCCTTTGGGTTTAACCCGTTTTCCCCCTCTCCAGATTGACCAGAACATCAGACCCGCCTTTCTGCAGGGGCAGGAGGTGACTGCTAACATGCGGGCCATTCTCATTGACTGGCTAGTGCAAGTGAACCTGAAGTTCCGTCTACTGCAGGAGACTATGTACATGACTGTGGGAATCATCGACCGCTTTCTTCAAGTTAGTTTCTTTATCAAACTTTAGCCCATCAGTTGTCTGCATGAAATGTGCAGCATCTCCTATATAAGTACTAGCCTTCTGCTGACATGCTACATGCATCAGTTTCTAAAATCGGCCTGTGATTGCCCAACAACAGGACCACCCAGTCCCCAAGAAGCAGCTGCAGCTCGTCGGTGTGACAGCCATGTTCCTTGCTTCCAAATACGAGGAGATGTACCCCCCAGAGATCTCAGACTTTGCCTACGTGACTGACAGGGCCTACACCACCGCTCAGATCAGAGATATGGAGATGACCATCCTCCGGGTGCTCAAGTTCAAACTAGGCCGCCCTCTTCCCCTGCAGTTCCTCAGAAGGGCCTCAAAGATTTATGAGGTTTGTAGCAGTGTCTTAAGCAGAAACTGGATTCGGTGGTTTTGTTCTACCAGGCACTAACATCATAACTTGTCTATCCTTTAGGTAACTGCTGAGCAACACACCTTGGCAAAATACCTCCTGGAGCTCACCATGGTTGACTATGAGATGGTTCACTTCCCACCGTCCATGGTGGCGAGTGCTGCTTTGGCGCTTACGCTCAAGATCCTGGATGCTGGTGAATGGGTGCGTTATACTTCAAGAGTGAAATCTCTCAGGCCTACATAAGAGCTCGTCAAACCATCATAGCTTGACTGTTTTGCAGCTATGCATTTCTACCTATACATAAACCTGACCCAAGGTGGGGTGTTAAAAACTTAATTACATGTCACTCTTACAGACTACACTATATATTTACAACATGCAAATATGAGCATGATCAGTTGGCCTCCAGGTCTAAAGTTGATATGGACTAGCCTGTGCTCAAATAGAAAAATGCTCAAGACTTCTTGTGACAAAATTCTGAAATGTCTCTTAGGATGTGACACTGCAGCACTACATGGACTATACAGCAGAGAGTTTGATTCCTGTGATGGCACACATTGCAAAGAATGTTGTGAAAGTGAACGACGGGCTGACCAAGCACATGGTATGTAATACAACTTGCATAATCCTGATTTCCCTGAAACTTGTAAACAAACGATACTACATCTGGTGCATGATTGGTACACTTGGTTACTGTTTCTTTCCCTCTTGTAGGCCATTAAAGGAAAGTACTCGACTTCAAAGCAGATGAGGATTGCCACCATCGCACAGCTCAAGTCTTCAGTGGTTAAAGATTTTGCAAAGCAGCTCACTCGGTGAAGTAGAGATGTTTGGCACCATGTGCTAACTTGTACAGTTGTAACTTAAAACTTTTTATTGTGACTGAAGGATCAGTGCACCAAGGATCATGTCAGTGGTTTGCATGTCTTAACCAACTGAATTGTGTGTATTTTTACTATTTTCCAAAGCATGCAACAAGTTTTAAATTTTCAGTTACTAATGTGAAAGTGGACCACCCAGACCTCATAGCCCACTCAAAATGGCAGTTTAGTCCATAGACGTGGTGGTCAGTGAACCACATTACCTTCGACGTATTCTGCATGAGGTTCACTTACCACTGACGCTGTAATGCCAACCCATCTTTGTATAAAAGTCCATTTACAACAATTCAGCTCCTCAATGTACCACCGTTAACTGACTAAATCTTGAGGCATATTAAAACCCTTCACTAAATGTTGCACCAAATGTAACTTGACCGAGTCAAACTTGTGCAAAAGTAATTCTCTAAAAGTTATTTTGATAGCTTAATGTAGCAGCAAATCTAAAACCTGTGGCATGCTCTGAAAGGGTCCAGTGGGGGTTTTGGCTAAAATGGGATTGTCTGTGTGGCAGTGTAAAATGTACAGCAATACTTTTTAAAATGGGTTTTATGTTCTTGAATGTTTTATAGCATCTATTAAATGGTTCTGACCAGAAACTTGCTTTGTCATATCTCACCACTAGAGGTTGCTCTAAGACTGGGAAGTTCTCTTCCCTGTATGATTTCTGATGTCTACACACCACAACTACATGTCAGGTATTTGACACAAGGAAAGTGACTGCAGCCCCAGCTTTCTCTTGGGTGGGGGTTTGCTGTTAGTTGCAAGTACATTGCACAGGAGTGTAGTGGTGCTGCAGTTAATCATACCCCCAGCATCTGTAAAGATCTGTCCAAGGAAGTACAGATCAAACAATGGCCAATAAATCAGTAACTGTCAAATGTACATAATTTGCCCAAGTGGTCAGCAACTGGAAATGTTCATATTGTGTGCTCTGAGAACTTGATCAGGTTAACTCATATTGAAATTCAAATTGGTGTGCAAAGCTTTCTCAGTTATTTCCATTTGTCAAAGTAAAGGCTCAGTTTCAAGCAAGCCAGAATACCTTATCCCATGAGTCTGAAACAAATGGAACTCAGCCATTTACACATGGAAAAGGGGCAGAATAGCTTTGTTACAGGATTTTAAATAAAGCTGTCACTTACCTGCTTAGCAGAAATATCCTAATTACCTTTGAATGGCCGTTCAATTTACAGATACTATATCAAATCTGTTATCCAGACCAAACTCCAACTGAGTGTTCTGACACTTGTCAGCATAATCTCTAAGACAACTCATGTGAACTATTGAAACAAAGGCTCTCGCTTCAACTATGCATCAAACCACAAGTGTTCAGAGTGAGAACGATTATCACTTTAACACATTCACAGCTGAGACCGTAGGGGAAGCATCATCTTCCCACCCCCAGGGGGACACCAGGAGAGCTTTGCTCTACAAGACCATCTGCATGATGTGAGTCACGGTGTACATCAGGATCATAAAGCCTGCTGCATAACAGCTTGACTCCATCTGTTGCCATATAGGTTCAGACCATAAATCATCTGAAAGGGGGGGGAAAACATTTGTTTGGGTTTATTGTAGTTCATGCATAGTTTATACAATGAAATAGGAGTGCCATGTATAAGATCAATGGTACTTTCACTATCTTGTGAGGTAGAAACACAGACAAACCATGCTTTGATAGTAGTTATATAATTACTATGGCACAATACTGGTGTTACAATCTCAGCTGTCTGTTACCTGACATAATGACACAGGCAGTAGTCTTGACACGTCTAGAGGACTTCCCTTTTATCCATCCAGTTCTGAGCCTTCTGTTGTTCTCCAGAGATGCATGATTATTAGTCTGTTATCCTGGAAAGCCAGGCTTTTAAATCCACTGATCATATTGAGAATTCATACTTGGAGGCTGAGGTCATGACTAGGCAGCCATATCTGTTTACAAGACAGATTCCTCCTGTGCGGGGCTCCAAACCATATACTCGCAGCTGCCTGGAACGCTGTTTGGCCTTTCTGACAAAGTTTTAGCTGTGACATTTAATGATGGAAATTTGAACATGGTGCCCGTGCGGTGCAAGACAACTCAGCAACTGAATACTTAAACGTCATGTTTAGTAACTGTGCTTAAAGGGTTAATTCACCCAAATTACAAAAAGAAAAAAATCAGTCAACCCTTCTGGTATCGAGCCATAAAAATATTTTTGGTTTTCTGTGAGAGGTTAAAGAACGGCCTCTGAGATTTCTGCTTTTACCCCAGTGCAATTGGGATGAATGGAATTTACTCTTGTGGTGTTCAAAATGCTCCACAAAAATGAACAGAAACCTGTCACTAGCAGCACTGACCAGGTCCGAGCTGAACAACAAATGTCATTTGATAAACCAAAGCTTTATTATAAATTACACATTACAGTTACATTGCAACTTCTTTTTTCATCTCTTGTTAGGTTAGCAGGCTTTTCTGTTTGCTTTCCACATGCTGTATCACATCGATACTGAGTTTTCATTTATGGCGAGAATTAGCTCAGTTGTCTCCTCCCAACGTGAAGTCTTTTAACTTTACTTGCCTTTTCTGTCTCCGTCCCAATGTTTACATCGGCAGCATACAGTCTATGGTCGGCACCAACGCAAATAAACATATAAACACAACCAAGAGCCAACGCTATTCAACAGGACCCTACTTGACCTAATTTAACTGTGTATTATTCGGACCGACTCCTGTCCCGGGTGAGATCCTGGACTCTAGGAACCTTCTCGGTGAACCTGTGAAGACCTCCACACTTGTATAATCTTGGGTTGGGCTTGGATGGCCAATGGCCCCTGTCGTACTCCCCCCCCCCCCCCCCCCCCCCCCCCCCCCCCCCCCCCCATCTTCAAACTTGGCCTTCATTTTATGACGCGATCAGCATTGGGACAGTACAGGAGTGAAAATTCGCTCCTCTGTCACCCTCAAACACACACAAACAGACTAACAAGGTCAAAACAATGCCAGCCACGCTGTCATGGTTGGTAATAATCAAGTAATTCAATTTGCTCGTCAAAACAACAACAACAGAGACACTCTGAACTACTTTATTCAGGCCACACAAATTCAAGATATTGTTGTTTGTGTCATGATATTTAAGCTGGTTCACAAGGGTTTGATTTATTTCAAGAAAAAAGCAACTTTAAGATTGGAGAGAGTGTTGAAAGCATGAATTGTTTTAGCAACAAACACAGTGAACTCCATATCTGTTTATCTGAATTTGAACTACTCCTGACTTTGGCAGGAGAACAAAATTTTGGCTCCTATTTTGATGATCATGCAAGAAGTTAATTTGTCTGCAAGCCTTAACAGGTCTCATTAAAGCAGTATGCTTCATTGCAACCCGTTCTCAACCCAGGGCATCACATGTGGACGCTTGGTCAAAGCCCCTTGGTGTCGGTTTTAACACCCTGGGTACCCTTTGGCATTGTTTTTGCACTTATAGGCCTCTGCGGTATGCAATGTCTGGTTACCCTTTCAAAAATAAAACTAGTGGTTAACTTTGTGAAATGTTGCAATTTGGTAAGGTTTAGGCACCAAAACTACTTGCTTAGGATTAGGAAAAGATCACGCTTTGGGTTAAAATAACTACGTTACTTACATAACTTGCGTAACATAACTAAAAACAATCGATATTAACATTTTCTTTCACACAGGAAACCTGGGAAAGTTCGGTTTCTGACCCACCAATCCACCCAACCACCTCCTTACTCTGATTTTCTGTTATTTATACTTGGCCTACTTTTAGCGTTCAACAATGAAACTTAAGGGCTTCCCCCACTGCGTTGAACAGTGACGCCAAAGGGTGTCGTGTGTTGATAGCAGATGCTGAAGGACGTGACAAAGCGTAGGTATTTGAGGCCCTGGGAATGAGAACGGGCTGTTCATTCAGAGCAGTAATTGCTTGTGGAAGTTTGTGGTGGGGTTCCAATAACTGTTGTAACATAAAAAACAATCCAGCTCTTCCAGTTATGAGCAAAGCTGGAGGACTTCATAAATATGTCGAAATCTTGTTTTTGTATATCCCCAGTATCAAAGGTCATTTGAGGCAAATATTTGGACTGAAATGTACATTTTATTTTTATTTTTAAACACTTGATTAAACATCTCAGTCGCCTCACTGTAAGAATTTTGTAGACGCTTGGGTTCAGATATTCACGCCCCCCTCAAGATGAATTGATATACTAATAAAACCAAAACTATCGGTATGGCTAGATTCAACAACTGAATGGTAAAACATGTTGATTGAACCAACCACTTAAATGACAACAATGTACAATCACACACTTGATGGCTTTATAAGATCTCCAGTGACATTAAACACACATCCTGTGACAACAATTTGAGAATGTTTATGTATTCATTCACATTTCAGTGTCCTTAAAGCCCAAATGATTCTGTCCTTTTCCATGTTTATTCAAACTCTCCCCATTAAATGAATTTGCAAGTCAGCTCTGAGGTCCAGAAAGAATGCAAAGCTTGGCTTCAGACCTCTCAGTATTTCAGCAATACAGATTTCACCCACAGGCGGATCATCCAAGACCAGAGTCAAAGGTTTGGAACCCCTTCCCAGTCTAAACATCGTCCAAGATGGCCAGAGATTTAACAAGTGCACCCTTCAAAATGAGTCAATGCCCATTCTCACCTCCCGTCCACCAAGTCTGCGTGTCTCAATTCAATATGACAAAGTCAAACAAACAGCCGTCCCGTGGCAGCACTGTTAGGGGTTCTGAGGGGTGTTAATAGGTTGGCAGCTGGCAAGCAGAATGAGGCCTCTGGGCTCGAGAGTGGAGTGAAGCACAAATAAACACAGGGGCATTCATTTTCACAATTTATAGATTTTCAAATAAAAATCATGTGCTTCCTGAACTTTACTGACCTTGGACACTCAATGTCACCTGAAGGGAAGAAAGGCTCCCATTGTGGCCTGAACAGTGGAGTGTTTGAGCCAGGTGTGAATAGGATTTTCCCCAAATCACCTTAACCTCTCTGTCTCCGTGCTCGGTTTGAATGGCGGGCAGGAAGTCATCTTCTCCTCACGACTGAGGTTACACTTAAATGTTTGTGCAATCATCGCAGAAATGAGAGTGTTATCTTTCAAAAGACAAGAGCACTTTGGAAGGAGAGCAGCAAGCTTTAACATTTTAATGCTGATATCAAAGAATGGATTTTTGTGCCTATTGTGTGTCCTGTCCTCTGTGTCTTCTGTAAATCATTTGACACAATCTCTTCAGTCCATTTAGTATCTGTTCTGGAGCTTTCTATCATAATAAATGAGTCGTCAGCAGATTTAGACCGACCTGGATAAGAATTCCTCCAACTGTTCAGAGTAACAATGAAAATGGAAACATCTGCAGTTTCAGGACAACTGGGCAAACTCCAGAGGCTGATGAAGATCATGCGAAATGACCAAGAGGGGAAAGCAAAGTAAATGATTCAATGTGGATGAAGTCTCAAACATCAACCTTTACATTGGTTAAAAAATATTTCAAGGCAGGTCTATGTAATTTTCAACATAGAAAGGTCATATGACAGCCATTTATTTACTGCATTAAGGACATCCTGGATACACAAACACAGAAATTCAAGTCAAGACATACAAAAAAAAGCTGCTGTAGAAATCCAGATTTTTATTACATGCATGCTTTGGCAAGAGATGTTGTTTTGGGGAGACAAAACTAGGTTATTATCTTGTTTGAGCCCTGAGGGTTGTTTTTGGCCTCTGAGCAGCTCCACTGGACCAGTTCAGAGTACAGTGTGGTTGCAGGGATGCGAGCACTGTTGGTTGTTCACTTCCCCATCTGAGATTTTTCCACTGGCTTTCACTACACACGTTCTGCGGATTAATAGGTTTTAGATGCCAGAAGACTTGTAGTTCTCATAGGAAGAAACCAGCCAAAGCTTTTAGGAAGGACTAGTTTGTCGCTGGAATGTCCACTGTTAACGACCATCGGTTGTACTGTGATGTGTTTCTCATCAGTGAAAATGTGTCAGGTGTGTTAGTGGGACTACATGCAAATAGTGTACCAGACTTGCAGAGGTGACTGGATTGCAGGCTACCGCTACTTGCAGGTGATTGGCTCCTGGCCTCCTCCCAACAAGCCACACTTGTCTCTATGGCATCATAGTTCATTCTGTTTATTCTGTCCTGTTTATTTTATTTAGGGAGGTAAGTTATTGGAACTACTTTTTCTTTCTGCTGCCTGTATCACTTCTCCAAGCCCCACCCATGAAACCCACAAGATGGAAACTTCAGCCCGTGTAGGGTTTGCTCTCCCAGCCCCTCTCACTGAGAGTCCCCTCCAGTGCTTCGCAGTTCTTTTATTGCTAGTGGTTATTTCTCAGACATTGTGAACTAAAGATATTGAGCTTAACTGAGTGAGAACATGCCGCGAGGTAGGAGGCTATGCAGTGTGTGCACGAGCAATGATTGACACTGCGTTAGAGACTCCTGGCTGAGTGGTGGATTCTTGCAAATGTCAATAGGAGTAATAGGAGGAGCCAGAGGAACCAGATTATTTTAAATAGATTATCTGTCTCATGCACCACTGTGCACCACTTCAGCAAATATACGAAAAAAGTGCTTTTTATAAAAGTTATCTATTGCAGCTTTAAGTCTCGGTTTTCTTACAGATTTTTAAAAATGTGTAAAATGTTATCAAGCTCCAGGCAAGTCTTACTGAAGGTGCCTTTCATTTTCAGTGTTTCAGCTGTGTCAGAATTTGATTTAGAGGCATTTTAAGTAATCAAAATATCATCAAAGGATAAGTTCAGATTTTCGTTCTGTCTTAAAGCAATACTCACATTCCCATATGTACAGTGAAGGTTGGTTGCTGTATTACTACTGTGGAGAGATCCTTTAGTGCAAAACCACAACAAAAGGCACCTCAAAGTTCTAATGAACTTAATATGTGGCTTCAGCAGTAATTTGGAATTGGCCAAATCAGTGTCATCTTGTCAATCAGCAGTCGTTTGTTTGTCTTTAAATTGTTCTAATCTGTCACGTACAGCACATGTTGATGTTCACATTACATCATAGTGACTGATTTTAACCAGAGACGTTTTATAGAGCCTATGAGGACTTTGTTTTAACCTCACATCGCTGTGCAACATAATAACCACTTAAGGGCTATTAACTTAATGTTGTCACGCACCGTAACTATCAGAGGTTATATCGCACTTGTCGTTATACTTAGAAGGAACTAGGCCGGTGTTTGTGTTTTGATTCACGAGATCAGTAATAATGAGAACAAGACTGCCCCTGAATCCAGTGCCTGGTGCCGTTATTGGAGTTTTGTTTCCATTCTTTGATGACAACGGGCCATGTAATGCAGTGCTGTAATTTTTGAGGTTTGCTTTGTTAATTTTGATTGCATGTTTTTAAACATTCCTTCTACACAAAGAAAAATGTAGTAATGGTGCCATTTTCTTCTTTAATTTTAAAGAAATGTAAGCAGTCAGTATGGCTGATCTTCAGAGATGTCTTCTATAGTTTGTTGTAATCTGACCTGTTTGGTGAGTCAGATTGCCTGGCAAACGTCACCTCTGAGCTGTGATAAATCCTCAGTGTTCTGGGAGGAGGGGAGGGGATGTCCTTCTACTCCTGCTGACATATTGTAATCTACCTCTGGGGTCACTTGGTCATCTCTTTTTGTTGTCTGCATGCAACACAGAGATTGACAGAGACTGTCCACCTCTGGACCTTGGCACCTCCACTGCTTGGCTGCCTGACTGTCTGCTTGTTTGTGCAAACCTATGCGGCCTGCATCCATATGTGCATTGATAAAAATTATTATATCATATAAATTATCAATATCTATTTTAGCATTTTTTTCCTATTCGTTGAAGTTTTACCCAGAGATTTTTAACTGAAGAACTATGCAGAAATATACTATAGAACTGAATAGTTGGGTCTGCTATTAGCAGGGCTGGCCCAAGCCTTTTTTGAACATCACCCACATGTGAACAATAACAATAAATTACATTTTATGGAACTCCATAAATTTGATCTCAACACTCCCACTTTGTCCTTTGTTATGATGCAAAACGTAGTTAGTTAATGGCGCTGTAACATAATCAGGGAGTGTACAGTATCTTTAAATTATCTCCAGTTTGTGCGCTTCATGTGTCATAATTAAATTTGAGTTATAGAGTATCCATTTATCTGAAAGATAAATCACAGTCTTTCAACAAGACTAACAGTCTACAGCCATGCTCTATGAGGCTGTCCCTGTGCACATGCTAAATGCTGACATCAGCATGCTAACATGGTCACATGATCATGTAAACATAATGACGTTTAGCAGATGTAATGCATGTTTACCAACTGATGTCATGCTTTGCAGGTATTTGGTCATAAACAACAAGTATTGGGCAGAGGAGCTATGTTTCACCCGTTTAGGCTACAAATGGCCTTAATGGATAAGTAGGCCATTTGTCACGTCACTGTCCTCTCTAAGACACACAGCCTTCTCCAAAGGGCCCTGACTGACATGAAAGAATTGAATAATTCACCCACTTGTAAAATAATCTAGGCTTACTAATTTAACTCCATGTGTAGAGACATGGACACGGGAAGAAAGGGCACTGCAACCTCCTCAGCACCCCTAAAACCTGGCACTGTAAAAAACATCAATTTGTAATAAAAAAAAGTGTGATGCAGACTGGCAGGGAGAAGTAATAGAAATACCAAGAAATAATAATACAAGTAAAAATTTTCAGGATCAAAGTGGTGGACTGAACAACCAACATTGCATGTATGTTTGGTGGACTTCATGGTGTCTGAGGCACCCTAAGCAGCCACACCATTTTTAAAGAGACAGAAACTCAATTCAAACAAATAGTAACAGCAACAACAATAAACATGAATGGACATACCAGAAACAAACTACAATAACACAAATCATACAAAAGCCAATGTATATCATCCAGCCTAACAATGTAATGATATCTCAAAATTACAAGAGAAAAGGAAATCTAAAATATCCACATTATTCATATTAATGGCGTAATTATATGGAAAACTGGACTGCTTCTAAGGGTATGGAAATATAATTAATGAATCTATAATACACAAAGTTCCACTATAACACTTGTATGGCTATCACCAAATCAAATAGTGCAAACACGCTCATTTTTGTGTTGCTTACATCTAACAATGTTTACAACAGCTCTCTGTGTACAGTGCTGAGTAAGCACTTTGGTAAATTAAAAGGGATTTGTTTTTTCCTTTAGCTTTCACCTCATGAATGCGAACTCCTCCTCTGAATGAACATTTGGACGACTCTCATCTTACTCAAGAAGCCTTGGATAATTAGGCCATTTGTCACGTCACTCTGCTCTCTAAAACGACACTGCGTTTAATTGATTATGGAGCGCTTTCCTTGTTAAAATTGCCGCATCAGACACTAAACGCATGTAGTCTGTGGAGCTTCTTTTTTGCCTTGCCGTAGGGAAATTATGTTTCTGATTGTTACATATGGCTCCTCACTCAACAATGTCAAGAATGAATTAAAAAATTGCTCCAATTATTCAGACAGACAACATCTGCTCATCATTTTGTAGAGAATCTGAGTTTGAGAAACCAAATTTCCAAACTAAAGTGTAATTATGTTGGGTTACTTTTTTTGTCGTTCTCATGTGTGTTTTCTTGTAGTAGTCACCCCCCACACACAGTGACCTCCAGGGACACAACAGCGAACAGAAGCACACTTATTGATTACATTAGTCAATAAAGGCTAGTTTCCTCCCTGACTATTATACTAATGCACTTAGGGTGAATGTCCCGGCTAGCCTTGCAGGCCAGGTTATAAAGTGCACCAGAGCTCCTAAATTATTCACAAGGCCCCTTCACCAGCTCCGGGGCTCCATTAGAGACAGCAGGGGAAGAGGGGAAAAGAGGGGGGTGACGATGATGTCACCCGGCCCCATGGAGCCAGACAAGGGCACCTGGGACTGAATGATGGAGTCAGCTGTGGAGGACCACAGCTCTGCCGGAAGAGTCTGCATGAAGAGACGAGTGCTATGCCTCCGCAGGCCACGTCAACAGCAGACCCTGATGGTCAAGAGGGAGAGCTGTAAATATTGTGTTTGTGTGTGTGTGTGTGTCTGTCAATACAAGCTTATGTAACCATGGTTCATAATGACTGATGACAGCTAAGGGTGAATAGAAGTAGCTGAAAACTGAAAATGGAGAGACATTTTTGACAAGAAAGAGAGGCTCCAGTTCAATGCTTCACACAAAAGCTATACAAGTACAGATGATGAATTAAAGGCAAAAAATAAACATGCAGTGTGATACTAAGTTGTTTTTCTGCTAGAAGCCCACTGAACATCTGTGGTGCTCATGCATGCATGCACACTCCTGAACACAGCAACATTGCACCGCAGCTAACAAAATGGGGTTCGCTAATGTCAAATAACGACCACCTCTCAGCACAACACAGACTCCAACAAAAACTCAAAAGGATAAAAAACAAAAAAAGTTTTTATATGCTGAAGCCGTCAGGCCAAACCAGAATCAGATGGACATTGGGCAAAAACACGGTCAACATCAGAAAGGCGTTTGAGCCATGGAGAGACCTCTGCTTTGTTTTGGATATAATATATAATAATATTATAATAATAATTATATAATATTGGACAGGTAAGCTAACATTACTACAATGGCACCCCATGTGAAATATATTTTTGTGAAATAGATTTTGTGTTTTAGATAGCTTAAGTAAGTTATTGACCACAGTCTAACTCTTATACCAAAGTGTGGCAACAATCTCACTTGTATTATTCAGTCTAGCTCACTAACCATTTTTTTTATCTTCCAATAAGTTATTGCTATGTTGACATTGCTGAGCCTCTCTGGTGAAAGATACACAACCCCGCCATATTGTGTTGGCTAAATGCAGTCAATGTAGCATTATTCTGTAACGAGCATGGATAAGTACAATGTCAAGCTGATAAAAATATTACTCAACATTGCAGCAGTGGTTTATCTGTGTGATGCCTCTTGTTATGTCTCTGTTTTGGCCGATGCTGATTGCTCAATTATTAGGAGCACACACTTGGAAACTACACATGGCCCCTTAAATACCACTTCAATTTGAGTAGCTGTTTTTTTTACACTAAAGCACACAGAGGATTGATCAACAACACTTGCCATGGTGCTGCTGCCATTGGTTTAAAGTAGTCAGCTAACATTAGGTCCGTCTCATTGATCATGCTGATGTGATGTGACGTTTACGTGCACTCCTAAGTGCAATTGCCTCTCTTAGGCAAATTTAGTATATCCACTAATGTCAGCAAATGACTGGCACCCACACATGAAAACTACAGTAACTCACAGACCACAAATGAGACATGAATTAGGTTGTAAAAACGATAGATGCCGCCAGAGCAGAGTATTTCAGGGGGCCAAGCCTCAATTATTAAGTTATTAAGGCTACTCTCCAAAAACACAACTTTATAATTATACAGATTTTGGTGAAACTGGATAATATTTTGTGGAGAAAACATTTTCTGGTTTTCCCTCTGATGTTCTCCGGCTGCTCTGCCTCAACTCACAGTGATTTACAGAGTTTCCTGATAGATAGCTTTTCTTGTTGCTAAAATAACTAACTGATAACTGTAGCTGCCATTAGCAAGTTAGCTCAGTTAGCCATGCAGCTAGCAGTCCTATTAGCTGACTCTGCCCGGACTAGGAGCTCGGAGCAGCGGGGGGAGTGTTCACACCTCTAGCACAGGAGCTTTGGAGAACGAGGTTTTCAGGCCCAGAGCGGGGAGCAGCGCCAGAAAGAACATCAGTACCAGAGCCGAGTTGCCTCCCAGTCAGCATGGCCGGACCGAACAAACTATATAGCTCTGAGACTATATGCTGTCATCAAACTGGCCTCCATCGGTCTCGGAGGCTGTGTCCCGGTCTTTCTAAGTATTCCACATAGAAACTTTAAAGGAATAGTTAACCAACATCGTCTTTCTGCTAGTGAAATGAGAAGGTACTAAACTCATGTAAATGCGTTAAGCTTACCCCGAAGCAGGAGGAAAAAGCTACCCTAGCTAAAACTATAACAAGCCAATAAGACCTGTAAAGCTCCCAAAATAACATGTTGTATTGTCTTTGTTCAATACGTAGGCCTACACAGACATTAGTTTGTGGTTTCAGGTGGAGTGCTGGAACCAATTCCTTTCTTCAGTTCTGTCAGTACAGTCTAATGGAAATGCAAATAGAAGTAATCCACCGTAATATGTTACGTGTTATGTGTTCTTCTGAATGTCAACACGTCTGTATTTGATGTAAGACAGGGTAAAGTGGAGGAAAGCCAGGCTGAACTGACTCAGCTGAGCATTCTTTTGTCCTACACAAGTATCACAGAGTCATTAGCAGGTCTCTTCATGAAGATGAGAGCTTTTTGTCCTGTTCTGATGACTTGTATTGATGCTGCTGAATAAGAACCTCCATATACAGTACATCTCTTGACTTCAAGTATTCCCACTGTACTTGTTACATTATGAACTCAGGGAACCTTTGTGAGAGGCTATGGAAATGAAAGAAAAAAGGTTGTTAATTTAACGTGGGCAATAATGTCAAAATACAGGCAATACCCTGACACTAATCGAAATTTAAAGGCACATGAAATAAGCCATGTGTGTTTTCAGCGTAGTGTGAGGTATTTCTGCTCTCCCGCTGGTCTCCTTCTGTCTCATTTCTGGGAAGTTCAGCTCGTAGAATACACAGCAAAAACACTAAAACACAGTGGAAAGTCAACACAGTCAGCAACAAAGTCAAGAGAGAAGAAAGTAATCCCCATGCCAAGACTCATCTTTTTTTCTCTCTCTGTCTCCCTATCACTCTGTCTGCTGCCCTCCGGTCGAACCTGGAAAGGTCTTCAATTCACTGGCGCAAGCAAACATTACAGTGTGTCACTGCTCTGATATCTGTGGGATGCAGGATGGATGGTGTACTGGGCCAACGGGGCCAGTATCCAAGGGCCTCTGACTATGGGAGGAGTCGTTAAAGAGTGAGGCCCCAGGTGGTCAGAGGCCCCTGAGTATGGGGCCAAGAATCACAAATTTAAGATCTTTGTGTGAATGTAGTGCTTGATTCAGAAGGAATATGTCTAATTCCTGGTCGAAAGCGAGATTGGTATATATAATACCACAACACTAGTGGATACAAGTTTCTCGGGGTGCAACTCAACAACAAACTGAAGAGGTCAGACAACACTGAGGCCCTCTACATGAAAGGACAGAGCAGGCTGTTCCTTCTAAGGAGGCTCCAGTTGTTTAAGGTGTGCACTATTTTCTACTTGTCTGTACCGGCCAGTGTTATGTTCTTGGCTGTGGTGTGCTGGGGATGGTGGCATCAGGACTTGTGGTGCCAACAAACTGGGCAAGCTGGTAAGGAGGGCCAGCTCTGTAGAGGCACAGTGTGGAGGCAGTGACAGAGAAGAGGATGAGAGGGAAGCTGAAAGCTGGCAAGGATAACCCCTCTCATCCTCTCACTGCTGAGATGAGGTGGTGCAGGAGCACATCCAGCCACATGCCTCAAAGCGCTTAGTGCCATAAGCCATCAGACTCCAAAAAGACCACAGCACCCAGTACCTCCTACCTCTACCGATTAAGACTCAAAACCACTCCCAGTTACACAGAAAATCAAACAGTGTGTATAAACTCTATACTGCACATTTTAAAAACATTGCACATGTATGTACACACAGATCTATTTATGTATATAATTGTCTTATTCCTATATCTTATTTTATGTTCTCTTTTTACTACACTCCCTTGTGCTGCTGTGTCAAATTAAATTTCCCCTACCGGGATCAATACAGGCACATTTTATTTCAGCTTGAACAAAACTGGTGGCCCTCCCTAGAGCCCTACTGGAATCTGGCAACCAGCCCATTCTACAATCCTTCATAAAGAATTTCAGGTACTTCTTGAATCTTGAACTTCTTGATGTTCAACTACATGATTTGTGCTGGACATGTAACCATGATACCTCATATGAAGAAGTCAAAACGAATAATGGTTTGGTAAAGTGGTATGTACAGAGTAGCTAGGATGCAGGGTGGGAATAAAAAAGGAGCTGGATGTTAAGGTTTAAAGGGTTGGGCTAAGGCCAGGCTAGTCTAGGCTTTTGCCTTAATTTCGTTGTTTTCCACAGTTTTAACTGAAGGTTTGTATAGTGTACCATAAAATGTAATGTATGCATTCATTTCAGCCTGGAACGGTTGTGGCTTAGGAGGTAGACCATGTGGTACTTGTATATGTTATCACATTATGATTGCATCTGTGGCATTGCAATCTTTTAATAAACTTCTAATGAGAAAGTAATGCACTCTATATTACAGCTGAGCTGACAGTGGTGCTTTCCACCAATGAGAGGGGATCCGCGGTTGAAATTTACAGTCAGCTTCATTCAGAGACAATGGGGATTCAGTGTTAAAGATTTGTTTGTAAATGTGCTGAACATCTCTACACTGAACCCTGAATTGCTCCTGAATACCAGGACAATGCCTCGCAGAGCGGCGGAGGTGCCATTGGTGTGAGAGCCATTGGTGAGTGGCTCCAACATGTTGAGCTGTTAAACTGATTATTTAAACTGACTGAGAGGAATTTAATTAGCACGGGACATCAAAGAGCCCTTTGGCGCCAGATGCCATGTAACTGCTTGACCAAACTATTAGAGTGATTGTATTGGGGAACAAAGAATTGAGGTGGACCAAATTAGATTACATTATCAGGTTTCATTCACTGCACTTAATGCACTAAATCTAGAGAGTAAATACAACGTTTATGGCTTGAGACAGATGGTAGAGCAGATGTTCACCTCTAAAATGATTTATTTCATTGAAGAATAACTCACTGTGAAAGATTATTGGCCACTATGTGCCTCTCTCTTAGAATCTCTTAGATTCTAAAAAGGTCATATAAAACTTTCCATGAATCAAATTTTATTTTATCTATATATTGTATAAATATATTATTATTATTATTGTTGTTGTTGTTGTTGTTGTTGTTAAAATAATAATAAAATAAAATCACAATGATAGCAGAAATATAGATATATTTATTGTATTTCATGTTCTACTCTGTGTACTAACTTGTACATGATTAAGTGATATTTATTCATGCACAGGTTTATTATTAAAAATGAACTTTCAAGACCTGGTAGTCTTGATGAGGATAGAAAACGATGCTATAATGGCTTTTTTTATCTGGCAAACCTATGTCACGTGTGTGAGGTTGTGTGTACATCTCTGTGAATGTATATACGCACATATTTATATATATTTGCGAATGTACTGTATGTCTACATACAGTGAGGAAAATAAGTATTTGTAATAAGTATTTTCCTCACTGTATGTCTACATACAGTATATATGTACTTGGTATTTTATTTTGTCCTTTGTTGTTAAAAAATTTTTCACTGTTTTCACTTTAATTATTGTATTTCCTTATGCATGTAATTATTGAAGTGCTAAATAAATAAACTTTATTATTATTATTCTAAACACTGACTAAATTTAATTTTACATTACATTACTGTGCATTTATTTAGCCCACAATTTTGTCCATGTAGAGGTTTGGGAACACACTATGATTAGATTGGAGACCTGCAACATATGATCCACAAATCCTGTTGGCCCCGAGTGGTTTTGCTACACAGCAGTCCTCAGGCTAATTAGGTGACTCTCTCTCACTCCGGCGTCTCAGTGGTCTGACCGACCACTGTTCTCTGTGCTCTCCCCCTGATGGAGGGAGGAAGTGTGGCAGATCAAGTGCGGCAGAGGAAAAAACTATGATGACCACAGTTTTCCACTGTGACCTGCTGCATTTGCCAGGGGTTAACTGTGTTTGGGTCAAGATATTTCCTAGATTTAACAGCAATTGCCATATTTCAGAAAATATTTAAGCTTGACGGTGTCGTTAATTATTTTCAGAAATGTAAGGAAATTCTGGTAAATGGAATGCATTCATATAGACCTTTTCTATACCGACCACTTAAAGCACACAACACATGCAACAACAGCATTCACCCATTCACACACATTCAAACACTGATGGCAGAGGCTGTGCCTCAGGAGCAGTTAGAGCTTCAGTTTGTTTCTCAAGGACACTCTGAAAGAGCTGAGGATTTAACCAGGACAAAAAGGCAAATGTATCTCCCTTGTAAAATAACCCCTAACTGTCAGGCTTTTAATGTGAAACACATACAGGAGGTTTTCTGTTCTGGAAAGGAGAAGCTGTTGTAAAACTGACAGAAAGAACGGCGTGGAAAGGTACAATAGTGTGGCTGTACAGAAGCTGGTGCAGCAACCCAAGGGAGTGCCTGTGCAACAATGGGATGTTACTCTGTAACAGTAGATAAGGTAAACGTTAATTTCTGACATTTTAAAGACCCTATGCAATTTCTGTAGTGACCTCGTGCTGGACTAGTAGACCTAACCAAAATATTCAAGGTATATAAGGTAGTTTATTTGTCATTGTACAACACAAGGTTGTATAACAAAAGAAAATGTGTAGTCCCTTCATGCTACATATACAGAACTTAAGAGATAATTAAATGTGTAATTAAAATATGGTAACATATAAAATAATTAAAGTAAAATATAACAATACATACAGATATTTATTTACATGTACTGTACACGTATACACCCACAACATTCCGCAGTGCTTTTTTTGAATTTGTGTATGGGGTGAATGTAAAAAGCAGCAACAAGATGATAATATGGTTTCATCTTCACAATAAACAGTCTGACATTTGGGAAACAGGTAAAGATGTGGGCTCAGTCTCTGATTTCCATTGCTTGGCTAACATGAGCCCCATTTTGTTAAGACCAGATCTTTAAGAGAAGCCTTAAGTCAAAGCTGGGCCAATATGGCTCCTATCCCAGCTCTCTTTCATCTCTTCTGAGCGATCACCGCAACCGCTATGGTACCTGGTCTGGTTGATCTGGTTGGTGTCTAACATTTATTTTGCCAACCAACAATGTCATTACAAATGTTTGTCTTATCACATCAAACTGCCTCTCTCTCCATAATTGATAGACTTTGGTTTGCACTTCATGGTTTAATGTCCCATCCCAAAATCCCTTTTCAAGGAAGCAATTATACCATTTCATGTGATGTGACCACTTCTGCATCCTTGTTGTCAAAAATCACACAATGCATTGTTATGTGTGATCAAGGTTACCAACTTACATGTAAATAATTATTACGATAGGAGCAGAGTTGCCATTTGTTAAACAATGCACTGATTTTCATCTTGACAGCCCAGACAGAATAATCACTGCCAAAAATGGGTTCCAGATGTTCTCTCCCCCTCCCCCCAAGGTACCCCATTGAGGGTGAAAGCCATTTGTTGTAAACTGTGCAAAACGACTGTTGAACAAACAAAAATTTGCAGGAACCATACACAGAGGACCCCTTTCCAGCCATAATTAGCCTTCATGTGTTCACCTCCTTCCACTGCGTCAGCTGTTTCACTTCAGACAATTGCAGCCCTTCGAAGCCACAGCTTGAGTAATCTCTCTGTCCAAAACATTAGCATGTTAAAACCACCCCTTCTCTCCTCTGTAATGGTAAAAATACCACTAATACGGCTTTGTACATCAGAAAGCCACACCAGGAACTGATAAAAATTTAAAAGGTACTAAAGATAAGATAATAGATAAGTAATTCATTTTTCTGGTTTGCTTCCATTGTTGGTTCAGCAACATGCATCATGTTACATTTTTCATCATTCATCATTCACTCAACTGAAAACATGTATAAATTATCAAAGCAAGATCACCAGCCCCCACTTTGCAGGACATAGCACATTTGTTTACATTTTTTGTGTACATGGGTTATATATAGTCTGTTTGCACATGTTTTCTTTCTCATTTTATCTTTTGTTTTCTGTGTTCCCCAAAAGTCCCAAAAGATTATTATTTTTTAAATTATCTTGTGTGCACAAGATAAGAAGGATGTTTTTTCAAGACTTCAAGGGCTCTGTAATTTTAAAAATAATACATATAAAAATAATAATAGTAGTACACAGGCAAAAACAACATAAACAAAAATAATAATTGAAAATCACTATAAAATAGCTTACTCTTTTTTTCTGTACTGTTACCTACAAAAGCCCTGGGATTTCATTGATTTCTCCATGAACTCTAAACACAAGGTACATATATTGTGCGTTAGCAAGTTATGTAGTAATCAATAAATGAAATACTCTAAAGACAGGATCAAAAACTATTTTCTTTCCCCAGAATTTCTTTTTTTCTCACTTGCCTCTCAGGGCTTCCGTAGTAAATACCAAAAATGAAATGAAATATAAAAAACAGCACCACAATGATGCTATGATACAAAGGAAAACAATAAATCATGAAAAGGCATATAAAAAAAAATGAAAGTACATACTGATAGCTATACACTTTTTTCAGTACTTACAAGGCCTCCCAACCCTTTGATCCATACTACATTTAAGAACATATTACTTACATTGTTGTGAATATAAAACATACAGTACATACAGTTTGTAACAAAAATAGAAGGACTTTGTACTGTGTCCATGTGGCTTTAAACTCAACCCTGTGCTCACAGGCACTGTTGCTTCTCTTCTTGTGTCCAGATTAGTGTCTGTGAGATGAATGTCAGTGTACACCAGGTACAGAGAGTAGACAACATCCATTCTCTATTCAGGAGATGGAAAATGTTCTGGGCTTCATCAAGTCAACACTTTGGTTAAAGGTCCAGTATGGAATATTTCTGAGGATTGATTGACAGAAATGTCATATAAGATCCATAAGAAGAAATAGAGGAAATCGTAATGATAATAAACAGTCTCTGAGTAGTCATCTGGTTTATTAGACATAAGAAGAAAAGCGAAATTTGGACAAATGAAGGAGCACACATATTATTTAGCACGAGAGCTGACAGAGTCGGGACAGATGCAGACAGATGACAGCAGAAATCACGGATATAATTGGCGTGGATTTTCCCAGATGGAAGGTTCTTATGTGGGACAGATGTTTTCAAAGCGGTGCTGAAGTTGTCTGTAGTGTTGTGGTCAAGACCGCCCAAACCAAGACCAAGTCAAGACCAAGATCAGAGTTTAATAAGACCGAGAAAAGACCAAGACTTTTAGGGGCTGAGATCAAGTCGAGACAAAGACCAGTTTCCCACATTACATGACTCACAATAAAATGTGAAACGAGATCATAGGTACTTCTCAAACTGATCTGAAAGATCCACATTCCGATTAAAACACCCACATGCAAACACAATGAGCTGAAATCAACGTAAGCATCTTTATCCAACACTCCTTTTCCATGCTTACCATGGCGGGGAGGGGGGAGGAGAACACATTTTTAATTAGCGTTATTGGTTGCATTTGAAGCAATAAGTTTTAAATCCAATCAAAGTTAGGATGTTAACAAACAAATCAGACAACGCAAAAGCAATTTATTGATATTCCCAAAGTTGTGGTCTTGAAATAAAATCCAGAGTCCTCAATGTTTCAGACATTTACATTTACATTTACTCATTTGGTGCTTTTATCCAAAGTGACTTACATTTGAGGAACAACATACAAGCATCAACAGAGCATGAAATACACATCTACAACTGACAATACTTACTAGTAAGAGCAGCAATAAATACTAGTAAGAGCTAATAGCACATTTCACATCAATGGGCTAAGTACCTAGGGAAAGAAGTAAGAGTTAACAAAAAAGTGCAATCAATGAAAGATAATTGTAAGGGGATAGAAGAAGAAGAGCACAGGACGTGCATGTTAGAGGTTAGAGGTGTTATAAGAGGAAGTGTTCTTGGAAGAGTTTTCAAGAGCTTCTTGAAGTTAGAGAGGGACGCCCCTGCTCTGATGGTGTGTGGTAGCTCGTTCCACCATTGTGGTGTCACGGATGAGAACAGGGACTAAGATCACTTTGTGTGAAGTGATGGCAGAGCCAGGCGGCGTTCGTTGGAGGATAGTAGTTGCCGAGAAGGAACGTAAGTTTGTATTATGGAGTTTAGGTTTATGCAGACCCAGTAGTCACTCTGTATGCAAGCATTAGTGACTTGAATCTGATTCTGGAGGCCACGGGGAGCCAGTGGACGTCACTGAGTAATGGAGTGACATGAGTCCAGACGCGCTGCTGCGTTCTGAACCATTTGTTTGGGTTTCACCGCACAAACTGGAAGACCTGCTAGGAGGGCATTGCAATAGTCAAGACTAGAGATAACCATGGCCTGTACCAGAAGCTGGGTGGCAGACGGCGTGAGGTAGGGCCTGATTTTTCTGATGTTTTATAGAGCAAAGTGGCATGACCGAGAGACATCAGCAACATGGTCTGAAAAGGACAGCTGGTCATCAATCATGACGCCCAAGTTTCTCTGCACCTTGGTTGGAGTGATGGCTGAGGAGCCAATATGGACCAAGACAGAGACTAAAATCGAGCAGCATGCAGTCGAGTCCAAGACGAGACCAAGACCATCAAAAAGTGGTCTTAAGACCAGTCTCGAGTAGAACAACATTTATTTTCTGTTTTCTGCTGGTAATTAAGTTAGTCGGACTTTAGCGAAGCCAATGAAAACTGTTGTTCTTTAGATCGAAGATGGGCACACAGAGAGAAGTGACGTGTTTCGCCTGTCAGTGTTGTAAAATATGTAGTTTGATTAATTTAATGTAGCCTTGTTATTCTCCAACCTATGGTCAGCTGATCAGGAATTGGCAATAAAATGGCAGCTTCCAGCTGGAAGCTCAGATCAGCCAGCTAAACTTTTACTGCCCTGGAAGAAAAAATATGTTGTTGGATTTTAATTTCATGTAGTTATTCTCCGGCGCTCTGTTATGGCTTTGCTACGTGTACAGAAATGTGCCCTCTCCTTCCTGAGACAAACAGCTCTAAATTTTATTGGCAACAAAACGGAAACAGAAGCCTTGATCTAGAGACCTGTGCGGGACTGTTTTCTTGATCCCGCTCCCGCCCACTAGCGCTGATTTTGTGACCATTACCGCCTGCTCCCGCAACATGTGTATATACATATATATATATATATATATATATATAACCATATACTCTCTGCTGTCTCACAGACGACATCTTTTGTCCTGTCTCAGGCACCGTAGCTATACTGCTAGCTTGGATAGGGGAGAGGGGTTGTAATTCGTTGTAATTCAATATCCTCACCACTAGATGTCACTAAAACTCACACACTGAACATTTAAGTCATTTTCTGTGCCATAACATAGTACTGTTGATTACAATCTAATGTGTCTTTTGTAATACTGAATATATGATACCTTGCTATAACCATGTTTGCAATTACGTTCTCACATTTCATAACATATGAAATGATACTTATTTATTTAATGTCTGATGCATTAATAACATGTTAACTGCGCATCTACAGGATATTGTTTAACCTGCCTTGTGTCTTGTGTTACAGCTGCACTATGAATGAAAATGGACTCAACACTGACAGTAATGTCTCTGCAGTCCTTGATTCTAATTTTCTGTGCTTTTATTATCCTCCAAAAATGATGTTATTCTAATTACTTCTTTTAAATCCCCACTCAAGAAGTATCACACTCATTAAATCCACATTCACTGAGCTCAACTGTCCAGAGGCTTTTTAAGAGCCTTGTCATCCTAAACGGAACTGTTCAGGGGAAAAGGGTTTCTGAGTAGCGCGTAACATTGAGCAGACAGCCAAGCTGTGCTTTTCACTCTTTGATAATGAAGTCCAAGACAGTTTCAATGGATAACTAACCTTTCTCCTGCTGTTCAACTATTAATAGTGCTATTCCTCCGGAAGAAACAACAGGCAAGGCAAGCAAGCCTTACAATGCCTCCCTGCAGAGGATTTAATCCCTCCGTTAACTGTAGCAGTGTAGGGTGCGTGTTTATTCTGAGGTGTAATTAAAAAAAAACTTAATGGGAAATCATCAATAATGAATGTCCTTGATTAAGGCTTTGGTGTAGTTATGTAATAATTAGAGCTTTTATGTCAAGTTTACTGTCATCAGTTTACAGATACAGTAGCATTATTGTAGCTGCAGTACTGTATTTCATTCTGGAATAAACTGAAAACTACTAAGCAAATGGTTATCATAATTTTTCTACAACGTTAAAGAAATGAATTTATTCATCCACAGTGATATGCATCAAATACAGTTATGTATTCTCTGATGGTTGAGAAGGAGGACCCTGCACCCTGGAACAAAGAGAAAAAACATTGACCCAATCCATAGCAATGATTTTTCTACTGCCATTACTATACCACACTTTATTACGGAGAGTGATGTACCAAGAATGTGTTTTTATATATTTATTTATTTGTCTGTCAGTGATTAAAATGTGGCATTATTTAATTTTTATTTATATAAACAAAACTCTTGAGAAATATCTCAGGGAGGTATTTGAGATTCGTCAGACTGACAACATTCATGGCAAGTTAAATTAAGAATCACATATAATAAAAAGCTGATTAAAAAAAGTCGCACAGTCTCTTGTGTAACAGTTTCCAGATGTTGTTCCCCACTGTTATCGGTAAAACAAAACACCTTCCCATAAAACGTTTATCTGAATTATATACTATTATAAGGTAATTAAATGTCAAAAGGCGCTCCTTACAAATCGTCATAATTTTAAAGGGCAAAGCTTTTGTAGGTCTTGAAGCATTATGGCATTGTAGAGCATGGATGACAAACAGGAAAG